>NC_068433.1:50011793-50249293 GCF_023373465.1 Oncorhynchus keta
GAGAGGAGAGGTGGGAGAGATAAGAGATAAGAGAGAGTGAGAGGCAGAGAGAGAGAGATAGATAGATGATAGAGAGAAAGAAAGAACGGAGAGGAGGGCTGATGGGAGGATGGGAGGAGGGCTGAGAAATGGCCAGAGCAACCATTGTTATGGCCGGGTGTTTTTGAAATGAGCCCCAGGCTTTCCCTGCTTCGAATATTTTGAGGAAAATCAGCAGCCTGTAGGAGAGCTGGAGACTAGAGACTGTCGATGCTGGAGGGGGAGAGACTGGCTGGTTTGTGTGCCGCAAGACTGATATCTCATATTCTCTGCTCACACATGACATGACAGCAGTGTGTGTGTGTGTGTGTGTGTGTGTGTGTGTGTGTGTGTGTGTGTGTGTGTGTGTGTGTGTGTGTGTGTGTGTGTGTGTGTGTGTGTGTGTGTGTGTGTGTGTGTGTGTGTGTGTGTGTGTGTGTGTGTGTGTGTGTGTGTGTGTGTGTGTGTGTGTGTGTGTGTGTGTGTGTGTGTGTGTGTGTGTGTGTGTGTTGATCCAACTTTATTACTATGGCTTATTGTGGATATTTTTCTGAAGACCCGCTGTGCACGTTCTTTTACACATGTAAGTTCATGAGAACATCAGCCGCTACGCTCCACCCCACAAACTCATTACTCAATTTATACTCCTCCTCCAGCTCCACACTGGCAGCTCTCCCTTGCTTTATGGAGAGGCTAAATAACATTTTCCTAATTCAAAACATTTGTCACTGGTGAAATGGAACAGTCGGAAAATTAGATGAATATAGGCTCTACTAGAAGTCTAAGTATCTCATTTACCACTTCTTTATTTTTCAATAAGAAATTAGAAATGATTATTTGTAATGTTCGGTCCCTGTTCTCTTTTCATAAAGAAAAAAAACAAAAACATTTTCAAACTTAAAATCATTAAGAGAGAGAAAAAACGAGAGATAAAGAAAGAGCTGAGGAATGGCCAGACTACATCAAGACTACATCAAGACTACATCAAGGCCGTCTCATAGATTAGCTCATGTGGTGCTAAAAGGAGGAGAACACAGTGGGTGGCCAACAAACAGCGTTTCACTACATTCTACCTTCTCGCTGAGGATATCATCGGCCCGGCCGTCTCACTTTCAAGCTTCCCTCTCTTCCCTCTCTACCCCAGGTCCCTGAACCCAGAGGTAGACGAGTAGAGGTAGATGAGATAGCCTCCTGCTATCAATGATTCAACAGCTCACTTAGGTTTCTCGTTTGTGCTCCTCTCAGAGAGCCCCTGGGACAGGAAGGGCACGTATTCAGTTGAACTTCTCTACATTTAAACTCCGTGCACCTTTCCATTTTTAACTATACGAGAGAAGAACTTGATACATTCCTACAAAATATATGTTGGGTGAAAGGAATCGTTATTCAATTATTCAGGTTTTATTTATTTATTAAACCCCACCTTTTCGTGGTATCCAATTGTTAGTAGCTACTATCTTGTCTCATCACTACAACTCCCAAATGGGCTTTGGAGAGACAAAGGTTGAAAGTCATGCATCCTCCGAAACACAACCCAACCAAGCCGCACTGCTTCTTAACACAGCGCGCATCCAACCTGGGAGCTAGCCGCACCAATGTGTCAGAGGAAACCTTGGTTAGCGTGCACTGCGCCTGGCCCGCCACAGGAGTCGCCGGTGCACGAGGAGACAAGGACATCCCTACCGGCCAAACCCTCCCTAACGACGCTAGGCCAATTGTGCGTCGCCCCTCGGACCTCCCGGTCGCAACCGGTCACGACAGAGCCTGGGCGCGAACCCAGAGTTTCTGGTGGCACAGCTGGCGCTGCAGTACAGCGCCCTTCACCACTGCGCCACCCGGGAGGACCCAATGAACAGTTTTGACTTATTCACATGTGGTTTTAGTACACAGTTTGACTGTCTGCTTCAAAAATAATCAACAATCTATATGGCATCTACCCATCTCATTTTTCGCTTTTAATCTGCAGTGTTTAATACAAGTTATATGAAATGGAGACCTAAACGGATCATGTACATGTTCTTATCCAGTTGTGTGCTTTGAGAAGCCCCATCCTTTCTACAGATAATAAAATCCCCAATAGGCAGGAAATTGCAAATAATCCTGCTGTTCTCCTGTGTTAACCTGGACCTCAGTGCTATGACTGGAGTCTGCAGTCTGCAGGCGTACAGAAGAGAGCCCATCTCTCAGCTCCCCATGAGAAGTCAAAGACCATGGCAAGGAAACTCAGCACCAGCTAACTGGAAGCTTCACCACCACTTGGCCTCCCCACAGCATGCGGTCTGAGTCGGTCTGAGCCATGGATACACTTTTCTGCCGGCTGGTTGGGTCGATATATACCATTCGGGTCCTGGTTGGAGAGATGTCTGTGTGGAATAAGAGTAGTCTCTCCCACACAGAGAAATAAGTACAGTACTGCTGAAAACTAAAAAACACATTGAGGATAACTAGTCTTTGGCCCTATAAAATGCACATTGAGGATAACTAGTCTAGGGCCCAATAAAATACGAATTGAGGAAAACTAGTCTAGGGCCGTATAAAATACACGTTGATGAGAATTAGTCTAGGGCCGTATAAAATACACATTGATAAGAGCTAGTCTAGGGCCGTATAAAATACACATTGATGAGAACTAGTCTAGGGCCCTATAAAATACACATTGATGAGAACTAGTCTAGGGCCCTATAAAATACACGTCGATGAGAACTAGTCTAGGGCCGTATAAAATACACGTTGATGAGAACTAGTCTAGGGCCGTATAAAATACACGTTGATGAGAACTAGTCTAGGGCCCTATAAAATACACGTTGATGAGAACTAGTCTAGGGCCGTATAAAATACACATTGAGGATAACTAGTCTAGGGCCCTATAGTAAACACATTGAGGAGAAATAGTCTAGGGCCCTATAGTAAACACATTGAGGAGAAATAGTCTAGGGCCCTATAAAATACACATTGAGGAGAACTAGTCTAGAGCCTTATAAAATGCATGATGAGGAGAACTAGCCTAGTGCGCTATAAAATACACATTGAGGAGAACTAGTCTAGGGCCCTATACAATACACGTTGATGAGAACTAGTCTAGGGCCGTATAAAATACACGTTTATGAGAACTAGTCTAGGGCCGTATAAAATACACGTTGATGAGAACTAGTCTAGGGCCGTATAAAATACACGTTGATGAGAACTAGTCTAGGGCCGTATAAAATACACGTTGATGAGAACTAGTCTAGGGCCGTATAAAATACACGTTGATGAGAACTAGTCTAGGGCCCTATAAAATACACGTTGATGAGAACTAGTCTAGGGCCGTATAAAATACACGTTGATGAGAACTAGTCTAGGGCCCTATAAAATACACGTTGATGAGAACTAGTCTAGGGCCGTATAAAATACACGTTGATGAGAACTAGTCTAGGGCCGTATAAAATAAAATACACATTGAGGAGAACTACAAGAATTACAAGACCATGGTGCTTGCCTACGGAGCTGTGAGGGAACGGCACCTCAGTACCTCCAGGCTCTGATCAGGCCCTACACCCAAACAAGGGCACTGCGTTCATCCACCTCTGGCCTGCTTGCCTCCCTACCACTGAGGAAGTACAGTTCCCGCTCAGCCCAGTCAAAACTGTTCGCTGCTCTGGCTCCCCAATGGTGGAACACACTCCCTCACGACGCCAGGACAGCGGAGTCAATCACCACCTTCCGGAGACACCTGAAACCCCACCTCTTTAAGGAATACCTAGGATAGGATAAAGTAATCCTTCTCACACCCCCCCCTTAAAAGATTTAGATGCACTATTGTAAAGTGGCTGTTCCACTGGATGTCATAAGGTGAATGCACCAATTTGTAAGTCGCTCTGGATAAGAGCGTCTGCTAAATGACTTAAATGTAATGTAAATGTAAACTAGTCGAGGGCCGTATAAAATACACGTTGATGAGAACTAGTCTAGGGCCCTATAAAATACACATTGAGGAGAACTAGTCTAGGGCCGTATAAAATACACGCTGATGAGAACTAGTCTAAAGCCTTTGAAAAACAAGTTGAGCCCTATAAAATATATATTGAGGATAATGCATTAAAATGGAATTCAATAATATTCTAAAATGTATTGAACTTAGTAGGGAATCAATTGAATGTATTGAATTGATTCGAAAATGAATCAATTTGCCCAAGATTATCATAAGACATGAACAAAATCCCTCAGTGATTCATATTTTACTTCAACTTTCTGAGGAGGCAACGGCATAGGGATGCCCCTGTCTGTGTGTGCTCATTTGTCTACCACTCTGTTTGCGTTGAGGCTAATGTAATGACAACTTCTACTGGTAGATGGAAAGGCTTTCCCTAAACCTTCTCAATTAATTGTTAACTACTTGCCAAAATGATATAATGATTATTTACCTCAGTCCAGTGGCCATTTTTTTTTCAAATTCTGCAGTCACATGAACGCAACAGAAACATCCCTACCCAAACAATGGTCTCTGACTGGTGCCCAGTTGATTTCACTACACCCAAACATCTACATTTCTAAGAATTTTTACAGACCTCAAAAGTGGTCTTCTGATATGATTTAAGCTTTATTTTGGACATAGAACTTCAATTTCTGTTGTTTTTCTATTAAAAGTTAGATTTTGAGAGTGAAAACCTGAATCAAAATTGAAAAAACTGAGAAAGCAGAATTTGGGGGAAACCGGAATCAGGCAAAAACATTATAGGGCCCTACAAGGCCCCTGCTACACTATCAGTGAATCCTGCCCCAGTTCTCCACGTATTCATTTCTTCTCCCATCCCTGTAGATCCACTCTCGCGCTGCGCAGGGAGAAAATATTCCTCGGCACCAGAGGCACGGCTGTCCATCAAACGGCGCATATCTCCCACTCCAGGGGGGCGTAAAGGCGGGACCCTTTTGACCAACGCACTTAAATAGCTACAGCACTGTACTTATTCAGGAACCTTCTCCCCCTTCTGTCTCCCTGTGTCTCTGCCTCTGTGCTCACCTCAGCTCCCAACCGGGAGTGGGAATAGAACACGCTGCGGTCCTCTTGTGTTCCTGTTTGGAGCTGCCACAGAGTGCAGGGAGCGAGGTAGAAGTGCTACACTGAACCTAATACAGCACCTGGAGAGCTGAGCTGAGCTGAGAATCAGAGAGCAATGGGGAGGGGTGGAAACAGAGGGAGCGGAAAGAATGTTCAGATTTGAGGAATAAATCGTGGAGGTTTATGCTCGCATGTGTTTTTGTTCTGTTTTTAATGGAGCACACCAGGGATTCTGAGAAACAATCCTACACTAAACTGTGATCCCAAATAGGAGCTGTGTCGCAGGGGTTTCTTTCTATGGTTGCGTCCTCTCCATTATAAAAAATATTATGTCATTCAATTATCTGTTGGCTCACAAAACTAACTAAATATGAAAAGTGGAAGAGCCTTTGGGGAGATAAAGACGGCATCTTTCCATTTCTGCTGCAGAATAAGATGGAAGGTTTTTTGAGGTAGCTCAGAGCAGTTTGGAGGACAGGTAGATCCTGGTGGGCATTCCTCTATTAACAGCAGGCATATTGAACTGAAGCATTGATGGGGCGTTTACCATATACCTGAAATCTCAACATAAATGACCTTCCCCAGAAGATTTGCCGGCTCAATTTACAGAAGGCATGGAAACGTAAACAAACTGTGTACATTTAGTGAAAAATGCAACAAAATCTTAGATGAATTTGCTTTTCAAAGATGGAAGTACAATGACTACTAATGTGTCTTCTGTTCTGTGTCTATTTTCTCCTGTCACAACACAATATACATACAAATTGAGACATCTGTGTGTGTGTTGGGGGGGGGGGGGCTATATGGATAGGCATCACACTATGAATAGCTGTGCCTGTAATATTATCGTCCCGCCAGCTCAGCCTCCCTGCCTTCATGTGGTTATGAAGAAATGAAGAGCCACACATATAAAACAGTAGGTCACTTCCTGTTGTTTATTTTATAAGTGCCCCTCCACGGATCCCCTGTTGACAGACTAATGGATGAGTCCAGGAGACGTTGTCTCTGCCTGGCCAACAGCCCCTATAATGGAGCCAGGCTGAGAACACACACCAGGTGTGGTGAAATAAAGATAATAGTCTGCCAGCCTTCCACTCCTCTCGCCTCTCGCTTAAGTGCAGCCATCTGATGACCCCCTGGACTTATCCTTTACTCAGACCTGGTGGAGAGGCAGAAGAGAAGAGTGCCGAGTGCAGTTGTATTAAAGCAATTGCACAGACCTAGACGAAGACAAATGGATGTTCTCTCTGTTGGTGAAGACATTGTACTGATTTGTTTCTTCTACTTCTGTGACAAATCATAGTGCCCGAGGGACAAGACACAAAGGACTTTCATAGTGCCCGAGGGACAAGACACAAAGGCCTTTCATAGTGCCCGAGGGACAAGACACAAATGCCTTTATTGTTTATAACATTCAAGACAATCCCATGTGTGGTGAAAATGCTCTTCAGGGCAGAAAATGATTGATTTAAAAGAATGGACTTGATTAAAGGTAGACTCAGCAATATGACGTAGATGCAGAAAGTCAAAAGAATAGTGGGTCAATTTCCGCAACAACTAAGAGCGTTGAATAGCAAGACTTAACTTCTCCTCTGTTTTTGGTCCTGTGGCTACCACTCTGTACACAGTGTGAAGTGAACCCATTCACATGCGAAGATACTGTGTGTGACTGTGTGAGAGCGATGTGTTGCATCTCGCTTATCTCAATATCTCCAGTGCTGCTCGTGTCAAAGTCATTTTGCTGAGTCTACCTTTAAAGGGTTTCAAAGGTAATGTTCATTTAGTTAAATTCTTGAATTTGAATTACATTTGAATTGAAGTAGTAAACAGGATACATAATTGCAATTCAAATTTTTATTAAAGTAAATACAATTGATTTCAGGGAAATAAATTGAATTAAAATGCCTCTTCTATTCTATATTAGGTGTAGTCTATACGAATAGAAATCTTGTACATAAAACATCAAACTTTGTTATATACATGAATATTAGATATTGTTGAAATAATTTATTTTCAGGACAAGCTATTAAAGTTAATGATCAAGGAAACAGCGCAACAGCTCCTAGTCAACCTCAGGAGGCTGAAACAATTTGGCTTGTCACCTAAAACCCTCACAAACATTTACAGATGCACAATTGAGAGCATCCTGTCGGGCTGTATCACCGCCTGGTATGGCAACTGCACCTCCCACCACCGCAGGGCTCTCCAGAGGGTGGTGCAGTCTGCCCTCCAGGACACCTACAGCATCCGATGTCACAGGAAGGCCAAAAAGATCATGAAGGACAACAACCACCCGAGCCACTGCCTGCATCAAAGGTGCATCAAACAGGTGCATCAAAGAAAGCTGGGACCAAGAGACTAAAAAACAGCCTCTATCTCAAGGCCATCAGCCTGCTAAATAGCCATCAGACTGTTAAATAGCCATCACTAGCACAGAGAGGCTGCTGCCTACATACATATTTGAAATCATTGGCCACTTTAAGAAATGGAACACTAGTCACTTTAATAATGTTTACATATCTTGCATTACTCATCTCATGTATCTACTGTATTCCATACTATCTATTGCATCTTAGCCGATGCCGCTCTGACATTGCTCATCCATATATTTATACTTATATATTCCTATTCCATTCCTTACTTAGATTTGTGTGTATTAGGCATTTGTTGTGGAATTGTTAGATATTACTTGTTAGATATTGCTGCACTGTCAGAACTAGAAGCACAAGCATTTTGCTACACTCACAATAACATCTGCTAACCATGCGTATGTGACCAATAAAACTTGTTTTGATATGAAAACAAAACCCTGCAAATGGATAATCTAAGTTAATATATTTCAATTTAGTTCAATATGGGGAAATACTACCTTTCCCAGAATGCATTAGTTTAACCCTCAATTAGACCCAAAGGCTTTCAAAAATAACCCAAACAACTGAAATGGTTAGTGGAAATACAATTGCCTATTCTAAACACTAAGGTTAAAAGAGTATATGAACATATTCTTTGGTATCTGGACATGTGACCTGTTAGATTCAATGTAACTCAAATGTTCTATTGTTGTGGAATAGGTTCGGCAGTTTAGATAGCACACTACAGGTCAATACCACTTACACACTCCATTCCCCCAGGGGGCAGTAGAAACCTTGTCCAAGTGCTGAGCCTAGATTGTAAGCACATCAAGTGCTGCCAATGAAGGCGATCGTCAGTCAGTATCCCTGCTTGCAAGCCGTGAGGCTGCTGGGATTGTTTGTTGGCCAGGAGGCCTTTTATTTGGTTTTGAGTCTTGTTTGAGCATGCCTTTGGTATTTTTCCTTTTTTACATATTTATGTTTGTTTTGTCACCATCTGAACAAAATATAATCCAATCAAGCTAGCATCCTAGGTGAGGTAATCAGTAGGGCTAATGTCAGTTTCAGGTTGCTGGCGAGCAAGATAGCTGATGTTTGGTGTGGCCACGCCCGCGAAGGTAGTCAATTGTTTGGAGCTGGTAGTAGTTGTTAGCTACTGTAGAGCTGATGAGTTGTTTTTCTCATGGGCCATAACATTATGTGTTGACTGTTTTGGCTATGATTTTGGTTGCTTTTGTTAGTGCTGTGTGCAGGATTAGATTTCCCAGTTTGGAGTCTCGAGGACTCTGTGGCACATGTGTTTGAGTTAGCGCTAGGCGAGTGGCTAATGTTTGCTATGGTTTGTAGCTTTGGTAAATCAGGTAGTGTTAGTGCTAGGCTAGTGGCTAACTGTAGCTATGGTGTGTGGATTTCGTGCATGGCATGCTGGTTTGGTTGTTGCCTGGTAGGATTGGTTATCTCAGGGGCTTTGAGTGTGTGCATGTACAGTATTGGTTAGTTAGCGGTGAGCCAGTGACTAACTGACTTTTGTCAGTTGATTTATTGGTTCGGTTTGGTGTTCTGATTTTGACTACGGGGCCGTTTGAGCCAGCAGTGTTTAGAGGATAGAGGAAAGTTTGGGTTTTCTCAAGCTATCGAGGGATTAGTTATGTCGGGTGGCAGAAATGCTAGAGGTTGAAACAGCAGAGGAGTTGAGCAAATTAGAGGTTGCAGAGCAGTTATCGGAGAAGTGGAATGAGCTCTTGCCCCCAGTTCTGTTGGATAGCAGTCAGGAGGAAGACATCCCACTGGGCACAGACGTCAGTTCAACGTCTTGTTTGATTTACATTTGGTTCATAGGTCAACTAACGTGAAAAGCCAACTGACATTTATTCCTGAGACGCTGACCTGTAGCACCCTCTATAACCACTGAGATTATTATTTGACCCCACTGGTCATCTACGAACGTTTGAACATCTTGAAGAATTATCTGGACTTCATGTTGATTCTCAGAGCCTGGTTGATTCTCAGAGTCTGGTTCCTCTCTAGGTTTCTTCCTAGGTTTCTGTCTTTTTCCTAGTCACTGTGCTTCTAAATCTGCATTGCTTGCTCTTTGGGGTTTTAGGCTGGGTTCCTGTATAAGCACTGCTGATGTAAAAAGGGCTTCATAAATACATTTTATTGAGTGAAATCAATGTGAATTCAACAAAAAATGTCAACACGTCATTGGATTTAGGTTCAAAGTTGGGTGGAAAAAAAAAAGACGAAATGCCCTAACGTTGATGACTCTTTGCAAATTCAATCGTTTTCCAATCACATTGAATGTTTTGGTTGAAATAACATAGAAACGATGTTGATTCAACCATTTTGTCCCCAGTGGGTTGTTGGAAATTGCAAGGCTAGAACAGGAAATAGCACTCTTGAAACAGCAGATCAATGAAGGACAGCGTAAAGTTTATGTTGTCAGTCAGTCAGAAGGTGTTGTTACTAAACCCCTTTCCTTCAGTGATCAGAGTGATGAGCTAGCTTCCCCTAGTCATCAGGTTTGGGTAACACCAGTGAAAAGATAGGTGTCTCAGGGGGCGGAGTCTCTCAAGGAGAGTTTTGACGTAATCCCCACTTTGTGAGGTTACTCCTGTTCAGAGAAGTGCTAATGGCAAACCAGATAGAGAGGAGGATGGTTAACACTTTATTTGGACAGTCCATCTGTAGATGCTCTACAGACTATCAATAATATTTCAACTAACTATCGACTAAACCGAGCTCCTAACCCTTATCCAAACATTAAACTTAACCCTTACCTGAACCCTTATTCTGAACCTAACCTTAACCCTAAACGTAACCTTAGCAAGCAGTTGCTTAAAATCAACAGATCGTTTGTTGATAGTATGACCATCTGTAGAGCATCTACAGATGGAAAATCCCAACTATCCAAATAAAGTGTGACCGGAAGATGATTTATGTTGGGACTTGGAGAAAACATTTTTTGCCAAACTAGACAGTGGTTCTTAGGAAATGGTTCTCCCTAGTGAAGAAGTAATACTGAGCAACGGGTTATCTTTGTGGTCTGAGAACATATTTGGTTCCACCAAGGTTGATTCAGTGATTCTTTGATTCCTTTAACTGACACGTTCTTTGCCAAAGTAGGGAAGGTTGTGGTTCCTCAGCAGCCTGACCATGAGGTTGTTTGAGGGTCAGGGGTTGATTTAGCTTACCTGTTTCTCACTGAGCTATGGAAGGGGGATTGTTCAACGTTACTTTGTGAAATTAGTGATGATCCGCTGGAAGACCAAGTCATGGGTCCACTGGTGTTATCACTTCCTGTTGTTGAGAACCAGTTGACCGTTCCTGCAGCATGTAGGCCTAGTGAGTCTCCTGTTAAGGTGGAGGAAAGTGAGGAGAATATGTGGTTCCCTTCCAGTGAGTGCTCAGGGCTGGAGCAGAGAGGTGTTTGGGAACATGGATGGTGTTAGTAGTGAGTTGGCTGAAGTTGTGGTCGATGTCCACTTGTCCCTGGTGGTGGTTGCACCAAGCCTCTCATCATTGGTTACATATCAGACAGACAGACAGACAGACAGACAGACAGACAGACAGACAGACAGACAGACAGACAGACAGACAGACAGACAGACAGACAGGCTATATGCATAGCCATCACACTATGAATAGATGTGCATGTGACATTATCGTCTCACCATCTGCTTTTATGTGGAAATGAAGATATGAAGATACGAAGTGCCACACATGGGTGGGTGGGGTTATATCCTTCCTGTTTGGCCCTTTCCGGGGGTGTCCTCGGATGGGGCCACAGTGTCTCCTGACCCCTCCTGTCTCAACCTCCAGTATTTATGCTGCAGTAGTTTATGTGTCGGGGGGCTAAGGTCAGTTTGTTATATCTGGAGTACTTCTCCTGTCCTATTCGGTGTCCTGTGTGAATCTAAGTGTGCGTTCTCTAATTCTCTCCTTCTCTCTTTCTTTCTCTCTCGGAGGACCTGAGCCCTAGGACCATGCCCGAGGACTACCTGACATGATGACTCCTTGCTGTCCCCAGTCCACCTGGCCGTGCTGCTGCTCCAGTTTCAACTGTTCTGCCTTATTATTATTTGACCATGCTGGTCATTTATGAACATTTTAACATCTTGGCCATGTTCTGTTATAATCTCCACCCGGCACATCCAGAAGAGGACTGGCCACCCCACATAGCCTGGTTCCTCTCTAGGTTTCTTCCTAGGTTTTGGCCTTTCTAGGGAGTTTTTCCTAGCCACCGTGCTTCTACACCTGCATTGCTTGCTGTTTGGGGTTTTAGGCTGGGTTTCTGTGCAGCACTTTGAGATATCAGCTGATGTACGAAGGGCTATATAAATACATTTGATTTGATTTGATTTGACATACAACACACAGTAGGTCACTTCCTGTTGTTTCTTTTATAAGTGTCCCTCCACAGGCTCCCGGTAGACAGGAGACGGTGTCTCTCTGCTCGGCCAACAGCCCCTTTAATGGAGCCAGACTGAGAACACACACCAGGTGTGGTGAAATAAGGATAATGGGCTGCCAGCCTTCCACTCCTCTAGCTTAAGTGCAGCCATCTGATGACCCCCTGAAAGGTGAAATGGACTTATCCTTTTCTCAGACCTGCTGGAGAGGCGGAGGAGGAGGAATCTGAGTTGAGCTGAGTTCACTGGTGCACTTGTATAAGGCTGTTGGTAAAGAAATTGTACTGATTCATTTATTCTACTTCAGCGACAAATCATAGGACCCGAGGGACAAGACACTAAGGATTAATTAAAATGCTTAATTAAAAAAATAATGAATTGATTAAAGGGTTTCAAAGATAATGCTCCTTTTGTTATTTTGAGGGATGTGTTTCATACAGTAGTGTGACCAGAGAGAGAGGGAGCGAGGGAGAGATATAGAGGGAGCGAGGGAGAGATATAGAGAGAGCGAGAGAGAGATAGAGTGTGTGAGAGAGATATAGAGAGCGCGAGATTATAAGGACCCAAGAGAGGGAAACGAAACAACAGACTGAAAAAGTGATAAAGAGATAGGGAGTTAGATAAATACGTGGAAACGCCACAAACTTGCAAACATTATTTGTCAGTTGATAATTAATAGTCCAGAGCAGATATACAAAACATTTGTCCTCTAAAATCTCAGACTTCCTGAGATTGAGCAGCTCTGAAATTTGGCAGCCAAACAAACAAGAGCTTCCTCCCTCCATGCATCTATAAATCCTTCATCCATAGCAATCAAATCACTATGAATAATTCAGTTGACAAACAACTCACACATAATAATTGAATGAGTCCCTCTCCCCTTTCCTCAGCAGGCTCTGATATACTGTTAGCTGCCCAGGGTGGAGATATATTTGCACCTCTTGGAGAAACGTCAACAAGAAGTCCACTTCAACAATAATGAGTAACATTATTTTTTATGTTCAGAGTCAGACCCCCGCCACAGGTTGGCCGTTGCACTTTACTGTGCAGGATATCAGCAGCACACCTGAAACCATAACCATGACAACGTAATAATAATACATAAATAATGAACACATTTTATGTATAACCACTTGGCTTGTGTGAATGCGGGTTGACCTGGAAGTGCTAAAGCATTGTATGATGAGCAACATCCAGTAAGATACAGTATATGCAAAGCATATAGGCAATTTATGACATGTCTGTTGATGCCTTACATCAAATGAATATTCATAAAGCTATGTTAATAAGCAAGCTTTAATGATGCACAATAAAGTAGTCATGTATTATTTAATGCAATTAAACAAAGGATTTTAAAGGGTTTATATATCTATTATATCATGTTATGTTTCCTGTTTCACACATAATCAAGTCACAAGATCAAGGGCTTTCCCTCATCTGAATAACACCTGCATATTTTATTACAACCCCATATACATTCTGTACGATAATCCTCCCATCGACAAGGTCCACAGCTGTTTAAACACATGCTATGAGTCATTATGGCAATACTATTTACTCATCTCTCATTCCTGCTCAGGCTACACACACACACACACACACACACACACACACACACACACACACACACACACACACACACACACACACACACACACACACACACACACACACACACACACACACACACACACACACACACACACACACACACACACACACACACACACACTCTTATGGCTATCACTGGTGCCACCGCACATAACACAAATCCATCATAAATGTGGTGAATTATTACATCATACATACAGAGTGGTTGGAAACCTGTGCAAAAAGTACGACTGGAAAGAAATCATTTTGCAATACATTCTGTTATTCCCATGGACAAACTGCATATTTACTTGCAATGTATGAAACTGATTGCCAGCCAACTTGGTAAATAAAGTATGAGAGTCAGTAGGGAAACTGGGACTGACCCTCCATATTATCCACACTCAGCAAAGCCATGCCAGAGACTTATACAACATGTAGACTTGGAACTAATATGGGCTGTATAAGTCTGTATGGTGAGAGAAGAGAACATTGAGTCAAGATCTACTGTACCTGTTCAGTAGGAGCGACACTGCGGAATGTTCCAACATCATTACCAAGGCAATAACAATCCCCCAAATGAAGGGTAAAATTATTTGACAATGGGTAATTGTCACCTCCGCTACTGCGAACGTGTCTCCAAATGGAGTGTCAGTGCTCAGAATGGAACCTTTTCCATCCTTCTTTTCCTTCCAAACAGTGTTCCTATTGGACTCTATTCTTTATCACCAACCCTTGTCTCTCTCTGTGCTTGGTGTCAGCAATAGAACTGTTCTGAATCATAGGTGTGGGTAAAGAGAAGAGAACAGAACAGAAGGGACAGGAAGAAAAGAGGAGAGGAGAGGAGAGGAGTGGAGAGGAGATGAGAGGAGAGGAGAGGAGAGGAGTGGAGAGGAGTGGAGAGGAGGGAGAGGAGAGGAGAGGAGAGGAGAGGAGAGGAGAGGAGAGGAGAGGAGAGGAGAGGAGAGGAGAGGAGAGGAGAGGGAGAGGAGAGGAGGAGGGAGGGAGGGAGAGGAGAGGAGAGGAGAGGAGAGGAGAGGAGAGGAGAGGAGAGGAGAGGAGAGGAGAGGAGAGGAGAGGAGAGGAGGAGAGGAGAGGAGGGAGAGGAGAGGAGGGAGAGGAGAGGAGAGGAGGGAGAGGAGAGGAGAGGAGAGGAGAGGAGAGGAGAGGAGAGGAGAGGAATAATCAAAGGTTGTGTAACTCCCCAAGAGCCTCCCGCTGCCCCTGGAACTAACACATAACAGATAGTATTCAGTATGGTGAGAATAGAACACATAAGAGATCTGCAGTGGGTCCAATCCTTTCGATTAACATTACTCTCCAAAGCAAAGCCTCTGCAGAGAAAGAAATTGGGTGTTCATCAAAGCAGTTCAGCCGGTCTCTGTGTCTAGATGTGGACTATGTTTGATGCTAACGTCTTCATGCATGAAAGTCATAATGCGGAAGGGTCAACCGAAAATAGGAAACACATTAACTAGCAATGACAAAGTCACGTGATAACTATACCTGGACTAGCAGGACAGCAAGCAGCCAAGCCAATCCCGAGGGGCTAACCTTGAGCCGCCGTGTTTGATAGACAATGGTAAACATCATTATTCAGCCAATCAGGTATCCCCTAAAGTAACTTATTAAATAAGAAGGTAATTGCTTATGTAAACAAAGCCTAATTGAATATAATGGCCCAGCTTTATTTAGCATTTAATTTAACATGGCTGTTTAAGCAGAAGTCAACAGCGGCTGAGCTGTGAAGATGCAGTAGAGCTTGGGGCTTCTAATGTCTTCTACTGTTTGGTCTGGTCATTTATGTTGGAGGTAGTGTAGTGAAGAAAATCACATTGTACGATTCTTAATGAATTTATTTGCAAATTATGGTGGAAAATACGTATTTGGTCAAAATGGTTTAATGACATTGTAAAACAAACAATTCATTATACAAGGAATAAAGCTTAAGTTACAAACCATTAATAAGAATTACATGACATTATTCTAGCAATGAAAACCTTAGAGTTACAAAGCAAAGTATGAACAAATCAGATGAAAATGTACTTGGCCAGAGGTCTAATAGCCTAGGAAATGAGAATCTATCATACAGTTTTTTTTCCCATGGGTGGAATACAGGATAAGAGGCAGAAAAAGGCATTTCATTCCATTTATAACATTTGAAGGTGTGACTTTTTCAAACCAAAACCAACCAACATTGAACAATTAAATGATACCTAGTTACAGTAACCTGATCACTCAGGCCCAATCTCTACAGGATGTCACAGCATCCTGACAGGTCGCTCCTACCAGGTGGCGTGGCGGTGGCGTGGCGAGAATCTGTCTCCTCACCACGCGCTCTCACCACTGGTGTCCCCCAGGGCTCTGTTCTAGGCCCTCTCCTATTCTCGCTATACACCAAGTCACGTGGCTCTGTCATAACCTCACATGGTCTCTCCTATCATTGCTATGCAGACGACACACAATTAATCTTCACCTTTCCCCCTTCTGATGACCAGGTGGCGAATCGCATCTCTGCATGTCTGGCAGACATATCAGTGTGGATGACGGATCACCACCTCAAGCTGAACCTCGGCAAGACGGAGCTGCTCTTCCTCCCGGGGAAGGACTGCCCGTTCCATGATCTCGCCATCACGGTTGACAACTCCATTGTGTCCTCCTCCCAGAGCGCTAAGAACCTTGGCGTGATCCTGGACAACACCCTGTCGTTCTCAACTAACATCAAGGCGGTGGCCCGTTCCTGTAGGTTCATGCTCTACAACATCCGCAGAGTTCGACCCTGCCTCACACAGGAAGCGGCGCAGGTCCTAATCCAGGCACTTGTCATCTCCCGTCTGGATTACTGCAACTCGCTGTTGGCTGGGCTCCCTGCCTGTGCCATTAAACCCCTACAACTCATCCAGAACGCCGCAGCCCGTCTGGTGTTCAACCTTCCCAAGTTCTCTCACGTCACCCCGCTCCTCCGCTCTCTCCACTGGCTTCCAGTTGAAACTCGCATCCGCTACAAGACCATGGTGCTTGCCTACGGAGCTGTGAGGGGAACGGCACCTCAGTACCTCCAGGCTCTGATCAGGCCCTACACCCAAACAAGGGCACTGCGTTCATCCACCTCTGGCCTGCTCGCCTCCCTACCACTGAGGAAGTACAGTTCCCGCTCAGCCCAGTCAAAACTGTTCGCTGCTCTGGCCCCCAATGGTGGAACAAACTCCCTCACGACGCCAGGACAGCGGAGTCAATCACCACCTTCCGGAGACACCTGAAACCCCACCTCTTTAAGGAATACCTAGGATAGGATAAGTAATCCTTCTCACCCCCCTTTAAGATTTAGATGCACTATTGTAAAGTGACTGTTCTACTGGATGTCATAAGGTGAATGCACCAATTTGTAAGTCGCTCTGGATAAGAGCGTCTGCTAAATGACTTAAATGTTAAATGTTAAAATTGTGGGGGATGAGACCAATGCAACTAAGGTAGAATTCCTAAAGACAATAAAACTCCTTTACATACAGTAGTTTACAGTTCACCCTGTACAGGTGCAAGTTACCACAGAGATCATACATCCGTATACATTAGATAGCATCAGAGTTCTCCTCAGGGGACAAGTATAAAATAGATACCAAACATGGCTGCAATATATAATTCTATCACACATTCAAGTAGTCAGTCCGCTGTATACGGTGTGAGAGAGAGAGGCCTTTTGGCCCCTTAACGGCGGAATCTTATCTTTGACTGGTGCGTGAGCATTATCCTGGGCCATTTGCCATGCAGACCCAGAGATGACGGAGAGCACATACATTAATGCCAAGCCGACACTAGAAGGTCAGCATTGAAACAAGACTCAAAAGCCGTTTTATTTTTTCATTCAATGCTTTAAAGCCTTTTACGATTCATTTTGATATCATCCTTTAACTTTTTATAGAAAAGATTGCCTGAAGGTAAAAACTTATGTTATCATACCATCAAAGTATCATACCAAAAAGAGTATCATTTCTAGACAGGCACTGAGAAAAGACACCCTGAATGGTAAGGCCCCCCATCAGTCCCTTGTCCGCTTGACTCCCTTATAAGGCTTGCTCTTGTATGTCCTGTATGACATTGACTCTATTGCCTCTTGACAACATATTATTCAAGTTTCCTATCTTTCTTCATCTGTGGTCATTGCAATGCAATCAGAACTTGTGCACAATTCTGTCTGAGAAATGTCACACTGTATTCATAGATATTCCTCTCTCCACAAACACTCCAAAGCTCCATAACTCAAGGAACTCACATACTGGTGATAATTTCCCAAAACCATCCAGGAAGCACTTCTCCTGTTATTATTTTCAATTCACAGCATTGCCTGTTGACGAGACACATTCAGTCATATGGGAACTGGTCCGTACAGATAACGAAAAATAAATAGTGTATTTCCAGAACGAAGACACTCAAATGGAGAACCAACAATGCATGTTGTGTTCCTACCTAACTTTTCACGTACCGACGGAACTACGTGGAATTTTGGAGTACTTCGAACAGTTCAAAGAACAGCGGGACAGTTTTTCTATTTGTTACTTGTGAAGGGTGTTATTGAAACTCCGGCAGAGATGGATAAAGAGGACAGTCGGGGAAACACGTTATCAGTATTTATAATAGAAAGTACATTCCCTGCCCGGAGATGAACACACAGATGCATCCATAATTGATCAGGGGAGTAAGCGAGGGGTCCTGTGTAGTCTGTGGCGGGCCCTCCTATTCACCAACTCTTGTAATGTGATGATGGATGCTCCGCTGGAGACAGAGATAACACGGAATCATCCAGAGAGGAAAGACTGAAGCACAGAGATAGTCTGGGAGAGGGAGAGCAGCTAGACAGTGCATAAAAGCAGAAACAGTGATAAGGAAATTGCTTCATATCTCTGCAAATTCTAAACAATAAGAGGTTTGCAGAGTGAGAGCAGGCCTCACAGTTCTGGTAAGCCATCCTTCACAGAGTGGGGTGGACTCTCCATTGTATCAGCAGTGATGGGGTTCCATCAAGTACCCAAAGCTAGAGTTGGAAGGCTTCAAAGCAAGAGGTCCCCATATGAAGGCCTCAATGATGTTAGATTAATTGAAATGCATTCCAGGTGACTACCTCATGAAGCTGGTTGAGAAAATGCCAAGCGTGTCCAAAGCCATTATCAAGGCAAAGGGTGGCTATTTGATTTGATATATTTGTTTAACACTTTTTTGGTTACTACATGATTCCATATGTGTTATTTCATAGTTTTGATGTCTTCAATATTATTCTACAATGCAGAAAATGGTCAAAAATAAAGAAATACCCTTGAATGAGTTGGTGTTCTAAAACTTTTAGTAGTGTACATGTCATCATAGGGTCAATCAACGCCACTGGCTACCGTGTATAAAACCACAACAATGGCAACATATTTATTGGGAGAGCTGTGTGAGAGAAGATAAATGCCAAATGACATAATACAATCAGACATCTCTGGAATTGAAGCAGAACATTGAGAAATGTTCCTATTTACTGCAGACAAATGAATATGAAGCAGGAGAAATGTCAAAAGCGATGATGACAAACAAAGCTCAGAGCACGGCGAGTACTAAAGAAAATGATGGAAAAACTGACAGGAAGCATCTCAGCCCCTAATGAAATTGATAGCGGTTCACATCTCCGATTTACCGCCATGAAAGTGGGCCACGCCGCCAATTCTATTCATCTTGTTCATAGATAATGGGCGACAACTATCAGCCATAACAGCCACCATTGATGCTGAATATGGAAAAGAAAGGGGACAGAGATGAAAGGTAAACAAACAGAGTGTTGTGCAGTGGCTGAGGTCAAATGACAGGGTCAGCCTCTTCACAGGGTAATGCCCTCCAGCACCAACTCAATGGAGTAGCTGCAGGTGCAACCCCCACTTCAGCACAACAACGCTCATAAAAAAGTTATTATTATGACACTCTACCAAAGCAAAGCCAATAGTAGTCCGCTTAGCATTAGATGGCTTTCAGCAGACATTAGATGAATTAATCCTGTGATGGCTGTTAGAGAAAGAAATTATATTACAGAGGAACTCACTGATTTGGCCTGGCTTTGTAGCTTGCTCATTAAGAAATGCAAGAAGCCATGAGTGAGAGGTGATTTGGGGGTGTGGTTTGATGTGGATGTGATATCCCAAAGAGCCACCGTACCAAACACGCGACGCAGCATGACAACGTGAACGTGATTGCTTCCTTGTTTTTAGAGTAGTAGCTTGTTTCTAGAGTAGAAGTTTTCTCTAGAGTAGCAGCTTGTTTCTAGAGTAGCAGCTTGTTTCTAGAGTAGAAGCTTGTTTCTAGAGTATTATCTAGTTTCTAGAGTAATATCTTTTATCTAGAGTAGTCGCTTGTTTCTAGAGTAGAAGCTTGTTTCTAGAGTAGTAGCTTGTTCCTAGAGTACCAGCATTTTTCTAGAGTAGTAGCTTGTTCCTAGAGTACCAGCATTTTTCTAGAGTAGAAGCTTGTTTCTAGAGTAGTGTCTAGTTTCTAGAGTAGCAGCTTGTTTTTAGAGTAGTAGCTTGTTTTTAGAGGAGTATCTAGATTCTAGAGTAGCAGCTTGTTTTTAGAGTAGTAGCTTGTTTTTAGAGTAGTAGCTTGTAGAATCTAGTTTCTAGAGTAGGAGCTTGTTTCTGGAGTAGTATCTAGTTTCTAGAGTAGAAGTTTGTTTTTAGAGTAGTATCTAGTTTCTAGAGTAGTATCTAGTTGCCAGAGTAGAAGCTTGTTTTTAGAGTAGTAGCCTATCTTTGATGACAGCTGTTTTTGTGATGCAAATGTTGGTTCACAAATGTGAGAATATTTGAGTTGGAATAAATGCAAGCTGTAGTTAAAAAGAAACTATTTTTCTTTCAACATTACATTTGCGACCATGTCTTCTTGTTTGTTGTGTAAACAAATGCGTGCTAATGGCGCTGTAGCTCAGTGCATAATGGTTGGGTTCGATCCCGGGACCACCCATTGGCACACATGACTCTGTAAATAAATGGTTGGTTGTAGGTTGATTCTGGTGAGAGATTGGATAGCGTGCACCAGATTATTTGATTACTGCCAACTGTGATTAGACTGCCAGGCAGGCTGCGTTTAGACAGGCAGCCCAATTCTGATATATTTTTTTCACTAAACCAAGCACTGACCAATCAGATCAGCTCTGAAATAGATCTGACGTGAAAAGATCGTTTGTGTTTGGTCAAAAGACCAATTAGGAGAAAAAATATCAGAATTGGGCTGCCTGTGTGAATTAAGTCACAGTGGCCCTGTGTGGGCAGGATTGAAATGAAAATCTAACCCTCATGCAAGTTGTGGCATCCTCAGTTACACAAATATCACAAAACTCGGTTTTGGAATATACTGAATTTATGACGAAAATTATTCTACTTACACTTTGCATTCAATTTTGATACTAGAATAAATGTTTCTGACGTATTGATGCCACATAGGCCGTTGTTAACCATACAAGTTGGTTTTGTCGCTCTTAAGGCAAAAGTGTGGTTAGCATGCAGACCAGGATTACATTTCTTCAAAGGCACATTTGCTTCCTTAGCTTCGATTAGAATGTTTAAATGATTTTTTACACATCCTCACACTCACAAAGTCATTATTTCCAACTTGCTTCTTTTCAGGGCCATTCACATTTTACAGCACTGACCACTAAAATGGAGAAGCAGCGTGTTTGTAAAGTTCTCCTCTTATGGTCCCTTTAACAACAGCATGCCACGGGGAACGATCACTGGGCACTATTCATTTGTCTAACTGATCATAAAATCGGTGTTTCACATCAAGCCTGTGTTAGATTTTTGAATGGAGTCAAGGACTGCCAAATTAAATTCATGAAAATATTATGTCAATAATGGTCAAAAAGAACATAAAGACTTCTGCTGGAATAACCTTACTAGCCCCTTCATATTCCCTTAGTATTTATATTAAAAGTCCCCACTTCATATTGACTGGTATCCTCCAGTATGTGGGTTGCATACATGATTCAGCTCCTTTAACAGTGCTCTTTGCCATGTAAGTGCGGAGCCATAATGACATTTCAATTAGCGACGCCCCCCACGGGATGAATTCACAGTAACTGGGACTCTGGCGAAAGGGAAAGCTGTGCATCCTGGGAATAAATAATCTGATGAATGGCTTCTTAATGGAACGGCTAAAGAGCAGCGACAGACAGAACAGCTGGGCTCTGGTCTTCTCTCCGTCTTGCGCGTCTCCTTTCTGCTAGGCACTGATACACACGTTTTTTGTTCTGCCCAGCCCCAGGCGCTCTGAGTAGGAATCCATTTCTTTCAATTGTGTATATACACACCAGCTATAAAGAGACACAGAGGTTTAAAGGGGTTTTTGAGGAGAGGATACAAACCAAGGGCATTTTTTCTCTCTCAGAAAACGGCTTTGGGCGTTTCAACAGAGACGGGTCATACTGTGTACTTTTTGCCCCTCATGGTTTTACTTGTGAAGATATTTTGGTTTTCCATTTTCTGTTTCCAAATTCTATTTGTGATGAATAATTGATGCCAGAGAATCACTGGACTTAACAAGGAGTTAGACCAAAAAGGGTTAGACATTTTGCGGTGGCAGTTTACCTGCCAGACACACTAAGACTTTGCACCAACTGACAAGGTCAACGCTTCCTGTGTTTCTGGAGTCTGATCCTTCCCCTAAATCCCATTAGGGATTGTGTGTAAATCCTTCTACCATCTGTAGCTGTTGGGAACAAACAGGTACGTGTAATATCTGTCTGTGGTATCAATGGTCTGCTGTGATCTCTGAACTGTGCTGGGACTGGAAGCTTTCTGTTGGGAACAAACAGGTACGTGTAATATCTGGCTGTAGTATCAATGGTCTGCTGTGATCTCTGAACTGTGCTGGGACTGTTGGGAACAAACAGGTGTGTGGCTGTACAATGGTCTTCTGTGATCTCTGAACTGTGCTGGGACTGGAAGCTTTCTGTTGGGAACAAACAGGTACGTGTAATATCTGGCTGTGGTATCAATGGTCTGCTGTGATCTCTGAACTGTGCTGGGACTGGAAGCTTTCTGTTAATATCTGGGAACAAACTGTGCTGGGAGGTTTCTGTTGGGAACAAACAGTGTAATATCTGTCTGTGGTATCAATGGTCTGCTGTGATCTCTGAACTGTGCTGGGACTGGAAGCTTTCTGTTGGGAACAAACAGGTACGTGTAATATCTGGCTGTGGTATCAATGGTCTGCTGTGATCTCTGTGCTGGGAACTGTGCTGGGACTGGCTGTAATCAATGGTCTTTCTGTGTGCTGGAACAAACAAACAGGTACGTGTAATATCTGGCTGTAGTATCAATGGTCTGCTGTGATCTCTGAACAGTGCTGGGACTGGAAGCTTTCTGTTGGGAACAAACAGGTACGTGTAATATCTGTCTATGGTATCAATGGTCTGCTGTGATCTCTGAACTGTGCTGGGACTGGAAGCTTTCTGTTGGGAACAAACAGGTACGTGTAATATCTGGCTGTGGTATCAATGGTCTGCTGTGATCTCTGAACAGTGCTGGGACTGGAAGCTTTCTGTTGGGAACAAACAGGTACGTGTAATATCTGTCTGTGGTATCAATGGTCTGCTGTGATCTCTGAACTGTGCTGGGACTGGAAGCTATGTGAAGTCTTTGTCAGGTGGATTTTGATTGTTCATCTCATGGATGAGCTTGGAGTTTTTTGTTTGTTTTTGCAGTCAGCCTTTTGATCTGGCCTGGTGTGAGATATGACACACATGCAGACTGCGGAGACCTCTCTTTGTTTGTCCAGAATTCCTTCTTTGTTGTTTCTCATCAAAATCTCTCTCACCATTCCATTCCTTATGATGCTCAACATTAACAGGTGTGCCTTCTTAATGAGTTTGAGCCAATCAGTTGTGTTGTGACAAGGTGGAGGGGAGGGGTTATACCGAAGATAGCCCTATTTGGTAAAAGACCCAAGTCCATATTATGGCAAGAACAACTCAAATAAGCAAAGAGAAATGACAGTCCATCATTACTTTAAGACATGAAAGTCAATCAAAAACCATCAAGAGCTATGATGAAACTGGCTCTCATGTGGACCGTCACAGGAATGGAAGACCCAGAGTTACCTCTGCTGCAGAAGATACATTCATTCGAGTTACCAGCCCCAGAAATTGCAGCCCAAATAAATGCTTCACAGAGTTCAAGTAACAGACACATCTCAACATCAACTGTTCAGAGGAGACAGTGTGAATCAGACCTTCATGGTCGAATTGCTGCAAAGAAACCATTACTAAAGGAAGAGACTTGCTTGGGCCAAGAAACATGAGCAATGGACATTAGACCGGTGGACATCTGTCCTTTTGGTCCAAATTGGAGATTTTTGGTTCCAACCGCTGTGTCTTTGTGAGACATGGTGTGGATGTATTTCCCACTGTCGTGTCTTTGGCATCATTAAACTGAATACTGTTAGTTTATTAAATCAATTCTCCGTAATTATTATTATGTCGTTAACTAATCAGGTAAATGTAGTTAACTAGGAAGTCGGGGTACCAAGGAAAATATTCAGATTACAAAGTTATCATTTTCCTAATATAATTTTCAGATATTTTATTATCTGATCAATTCGTCTTCTAATTAATGAATTATTCTTTACCTCACGTTAGTCTCATTCCAAACTAATGTAAATTGTTAGTTATCTGCACAAACCCAGTTTTCACTATGAATCATCCATACATCAATGTCTCAATCATTTATTTATTTATTAACTAACTGAATAATCACAGAAATGCATAAACAAACAAACAAAGTAGATGATAGGGGATGTGCCCTAGTGGACTAAACTGGAATGGTGGCTTGGTAGACAAAGGGACTGAGAAGGGCGCAAAAGACAAAAAGACACTACACCGTTGATAATTATAACAATTGAAATGCTAATCCTTTGCACATGGACGCTCACTCATTGGGGAATAATTGCAAATAAATATATATATTTACGCTCAGTGTGTCATCGGGATCTCTGTTGGAAACTTCTTTCTTCTTTCTGTTGGAAGTTCATCCGCCCCTCTCTCTGCGTCCCTGGAGTCTTTGGTTAGAATGGCTACTTCAGAGTAACATTCAGAAATGTTCTTATAGTACAGATGTTTCGGCGGTTGTCGGCATTCGCATTCAATGGTATAGAATTCCTAGCTGCAGACTAGTAATTAGTATCAAAGATTTGCTCTTATTCTGTCGGTATCGATAGTCTCAGAGTTTTGACAACCATGACAACCTTAGCTTATACTCAGGTTTATGGTCTCTACCTTTGCCCTCTTGTGGTAATCGAGGTAAGCTGGTCTGCTGGGAAATCCTTCAGGTGGGGGTTATATTCGTAATAGAAGAAAAGGGCTGTCCCATGATGCCAGGTCAATGTCTGTGCTCATGGGGCGGGCCTATGACTTAGTTAAACTCCAAAGGGAATTGGAGTTTCCTTCATTAAACAGTTCAAAATGACATTGCATAATTTCACAAATAGTTTCATCGTTACGCATTCATTTTATACAACAACTAAATGCAAGCCTCACAACTGAGACTCTTGTATAAACAGAGTTATGCTAATGTGGCTGTATTGTCTCTCATGAGTTTCACAAACATTAAAACAAAATGGACCGGTCGTAGCTGAATTCTCCCCCGATCGTGTACACATTCTCCAAAGCATGGACATTGTTCAGATCTCAAGTTCTGTGATGTGGAAGAGGTGTCTTTGTTCTCCTGTGAAACTCGCTCTCTCTATATTGTCTGGCCATGAGGAGAGAGACTCCTCTAGGAATTTATGACCTGCAGAACAGAGCCTGGGTGTAGGGGAAGAGAGAGAGGTGGTGAGAAAGAAATGGGGATGGTGCAGAGAGAGGGGGATGGTACTCTCTATCTCCAAAGAGGGCCACGTCATGACACCACCGTGAGCATGGAGGAGGAGGTGTGATGGTGTGAGGGTGCTTTGCTGGTGACACTGTCTGTGATTTATTTAGAATTCAAGACACACTTAACCAGCATGGCTACCACAGCATTCTGCAGCAATACACTATCCCATCTGGTTTGGGCTTAGTGAGACTATCATTTGTTTTTCAACAGGACAGTGACCCAAAACACCTCCAGGCTGTGTAAGGGCTATTTGACCAAGAAGTAGAGTGATGGAGTGCTGCATCAGATGACCTGGCCTCCACAATCCCCCAACCTCAACCCAATTGAGATGGTTTGGGATGAGTCGGACCACAGAATGAAGGAAAAGCAGACAACAAGTGCTCAACATACATGGGAACTCATTCAAGGCTGCTGGAAATGCATTCCAGGTGAAGCTGGTTGAAGGAATATCAAGAGTGTGCAAGCTGTTATCAAGGCATCGGGTGGCTATTTGAAGAATCTCAAATATAACATGTATTTTTGGTTACTACATGATTCCATGTGTTATTTTATAGTGTTGATGTCTTCACTATTATTCTACAATGTAGAAAATAGTACAAATGAAGAAAAACCATTCTAAAACTTTTGACCAGTAGTATACATACAAATGTGTATTTTATTCCAGTGTTTAATCTGCTCATTGTTTCATACTCTGGGTAATTACAGAGGTTTACATAGATCCATAGACTTAAATGTAAATGTAAATATGTAATTACGGTATATGGGGCGGCAGGGTAGCCTTGTGGCTAGAGTATTGGTCTATTAACCGGAAGGTTGCAAGTTCAAACCCCCGAGCTGACAAGGTACAAATCTGCTGTTCTGCCCCTGAACAGGCAGTTAACCCACTGTTCATAGGCTGTCATTGAAAATAAGAATTTGTTCTTAACTGACTTGCCTAGTTAAATAAAGGTAAAATGTAAAAAATATATATATTAAAAAAAATTAGGATCCAGCCTTAAAAACGTCCAGTTCAGTGATAGTGGCTGGTCTTCCGGATGGCTGTTCTGCCCGGTTCTAATTGCTTTTCATGAGAGGGCCAGAACAATAACAAGTTATATGTTGCATATTGCAAGAAAGATAAGAATCTTACCTTTCTGATAAAACGTAGTTATTTATTGACTTGATGTCCTCACGTTTGAAGACACAAGCTCAAGTAGACAGCACAAATGTGATGAAAATACGAAATATCACATATGATTAACTTCCTATGCATGAAAAATGGGTCTGATTTTGGGGGGGGATAATCTACATACATTTCCAATCAACTTTACGAATGACATCCTATAAGATTGCCTCATCACTGTAATAATTCATCATAAAACTAGTGGGTAGGGGAAATGTTCCTTATTTTTGTTGCACAGCTTTCATTCATTCCTCCCCCTACCCTTTTGAAACCCACCGCGAGTTGGCGAGCGACTCCACAAATCTGTCACGATCTCAGCTTTCATGTCCTATTAAAGTTATACATCTGTAATGAACATAAAGTTCTTAAGTTTCACATCTACAAATAATATTTTGTTTAAAATAATCTAATTCGATATAAAACCATGTGTGTTTGTTAGGGGCACAACTTGCACTGGGGTCAGGGGGGACATGTCTCCCCTATATTCTGAAATTGTATTTTTGTCCACTCCAGTTTTATCATTGGAATGTGATACAAAATGAAGCAACACTGTGCTTTAGTGCCATGCAGATGCCTCCAACCGGTCGGCTAGGCCGTTAGTAGTGTTTATCCGACTGTCTAAAAAAAGAAGTTACGTCGCCCCCACTTCTAAAACAAAGTTGCACCCCTGCTGATTGTCATAGGATGATAGGACTACTTCCTATCGATTTGTGAGACTCTCAGTTTTTCAATGCTATGCAGTCTGTGATGTACCCTTCGAACACAAATTGACAGACAGTCGGACCAGCTCATGAAAATTTAGGCGGGACTTCCCAGGCTCCAAGGGATGTGGGTATGTAACCCGTTCCGGTAGAGTCTTCAGAGGTGAACTCAATTTAAACTGGGAAGCTGGGCTATCAGCCAAAACTGTCACAGTGCGAATTGGCATTTAGGCTAAGTCCTCAAGGCCTGTTGCCTACTAGGTGGCATTTCTTATACAGTAAATGTAAGGACCGACGCCCGGAGATGAGAAGCAGGTACTGGGAGTCAACATTTAGTAAGGAACAGACATGTTTAATACAAGCACAGCGTCAGCACACGGGCAAGCAACAACATTTGACAAACAATGCTGAAGTGGGGAACAGACAGCTACAGGAGGTAATGACAGAGGTGATTGGGTCCAGGTGAGTCCAATAATCGCTGATGCACGTGACGGGGAAGGCAGGTGTGCGTACTGATGGTGGCAGGAGTGCGTAATGCTGGGGAGCCTGGCGCCCTCGAGCACCAGGGGAGAAGAGCGGGAGCAGGCGTGGCAGTAAATTTGTTCAGTTAGCTACAAAATAAGACCTGTGGAAAAACTGCTACATCATTCTATACGTGTTATAGTCAAAACCTATTGAATAGAGGAAGGCACTGAGGAGCATAAAGAAACGCCATTAAATATGCTCTAACCCATCTGTACATGGTGGCATACGAGGAAACACCAGCTGAAAACCAGATCAACTGATTGATATGCAATGAGAACAATATCACTATTTGAAGGCCTAGTTATGCAGAAGCAACAATACTGCTATTTATGGCCCTAGCATGTAATATATTTTTCTGACCGTCTGTGACAGCTGCTGAATTACATGACCTTAAAGCTAAGATTTTTTGGCCATCACAAAATCTAATCACAGGTAATATGAATTCTGTCAAAGACTATGGCAATTTTACTTCCTGGAGCGAGAGATATGTATTTATTTTTTATTTCACCTTTATTTAACCAGGTAGGCTAGTTGAGAACAAGTTCTCATTTGCAACTGCAACCTGGCCAAGATAAAGCAAAGCAGTTTGACACATACAACAACACAGAGTTACACATGGAATAAACAAGCATACAATCAATAATACAGTAGAAAAATCTATAAACTGCATGTGCAAATGAGGTAGGACAAGGGAGATAAGGCAATAAATAGGCCATGGTGGCGAAGTAATTACAATATAGCAATTAAACACTGGAATGGTAGGGTGTGCAGAAGAAAATGTGCAAGTAGAGATACTGGGGTAGAAAGGAGCAAGATAAATAAATAAATACAGTATGGGGATGAGGTAGATTGGATGGGCTATTTACAGATGAGCTATGTACGGGTGCAGAGATCTGTGAGCTGCTCTGACAGCTGGTGCTTAAAGCTAGTGAAGGTGGTAAGAGTCTCCAGCTTCAGAGATTTTTGCAGTTTGTTCCAGTCATTGGCAGCAGAGAACTGGAAGGAGAGGCGGCCAAAGGAAAAATTGGCTTTGGGGGTGACCAGTGAGATATACCTGCTGGAGCGCGTGCTACGAGTGGGTGCTGCTATAGTAACCAGTGAGCTGAGATAAGGCGGGGTTTTACCTAGCAGAGACTTGTAGATTACCTGGAGCCAGGGGGTTTGGCGACGAGTATGAAGCAAGGGCCAGCCAACGAGAGCATACAGTTCGCAGTGGTAGGTAGTATATGGGGCTATGGTGACAAAACGGACCACCCACAATCCTGTTTAATAATGCATGCTTAAATGAGTGAGCTAACCTGGAAGCCTGCCATCCATCTAAATGTAGCATGTGGTGCCCTTGCGGGACACTAAGGTTCAGGGCAGCTCTGCCTTGAGCTGATGGAGGTGACTTGTAGTGAGCAGGAATTTCCCTGTGTTCATTCAGGCTGCTTGTATAAATCTAGGCCTACATGACTGGAGCCAGGCCAGGCCTCTAAGTCAACCTCCACTCCGACAAAAAAGGTAAACACAACGCATTATGTCTCAATCTAATATTCATCAGGACATCTGAGCAGCGCTCCCGTGTTGCCCCTATTGAGTCGTCACTTGTATAATTTGATACTCAGCCTGAGTCCCAGACCTATCGAGCGGACCTGGGTGTTCCTGCCGGAGCGATTACAAGTAAACCTGGGGCAGAATTTTCACAGATCAATGAGGCGCTTCAGATTCTCATACATAATTAGCCACTGAAGTGATCAAGTGAAGGGATCTGAGACGTTATCAGGGTTTTTAAAGTCCCGTCGAATTAAATTTGAAATCGATCCCCTGTATAGGACACACACAAGTAGGTGTGTGGGTGGGTGCACAAACACACACACACACACACATCAATACAAATTCATATAGTTGTGTACACACTCTAATGTAACGGATGTGAAACGGCTAGCTTAGTTAGCGGTGGTGCGCGCTAAATAGCGTTTCAATCGGTGACGTCACTTGCTCTGAGACCTTGAAGCCGCGGCTTTTGTGGAGCGATGGGTAACGATGCTTCGTGGGTGACTGTTGTTGATGTGTGCAGAGGTTCCCTGGTTTGAGCCCGGGTATGGGCGAGGGGACGGTCTGAAGTTATACTGTTACATTGATGCCGTGACCCAGATCACTGGTTGCTGCAGAAAAGGAGGAAGGTCAAAAGGGGGGTGAGTGTAACGGATGTGAAACGGCTAGCTTAGTTAGTGGTGGGGCGCACTAAATAACGTTTCAATCGGTGACGTCACTTGCTCTGAGACCTTGAAGTAGTAGTTCCCCTTGCTCTGCAAGGGCTGCAGCTTTTGTGGAGCGATGGGTAACGATGCTTCGTGGGTGACTGTTGTTGATGTGTGCAGAGGGTCCCTGGTTTGAGCCCAGGTATGGGCAAGGGGATGGTTTAAAGTTATACTGTTACACTAACATAATTTACTTAATGATGACATAATTGAGTATAAAGTGTTTAATTGCCATCAAACACTAACAGGGAAAGATTAGGCCAATGGGTTAAACATTAAAATGGACATTACCACATGGCTCTTACATTAGACGGTCCATTACAACAATGATATTGTGTGTATTCCACATACAGCACTGTGCGATAAGCGTAAACAACAAATGCCATCTTTTCCCTCTATAGCAATCAATATTATTACTGTCTTGCCTTATGCTCCTTTGTTTTCATTATTCTCAACTAATGAGACAAGCATATTCTTTGAGACAAGCATATTCTCCCCTGCAAGGGACCAAGAGTACACACCATTAATCAACCACCATGCTTTAATCGTGCAGCTGCCGCCTGGATTTGTCTGCTACTGTGATAGCACCTGTCACAATGGAACAATGTGCATGGGTGCCTTTCCATCAACTCAGACCTCAAACCACACTCAAGGCATGGGGAAGGACCCCCTCCAACTACAGCATCTTCAATCAGCTTGTCGATGAGGTCAATACAGTAGGCTGCTGAATAACACACTGATGTGGAGAGTCATGATTTATGAAAGTAGACAGGTCAGTGCTTCCCTGAATTCTGTGAGAATAAAGTGGCGCTTAAAAGTCTTAATTGACTGCAGTGCTCTGTGTCTACCCACAAGCCCTTGCTTCTGAAGACGCTGCAGGAAGCCGGTTAGGTTGAGGGCGGCGGGGCCACGGGGGACCCAGTCACAGTTGATTGGTATGCACACGTACAGTATGTTCCCTCCATTCTTTATTGTCCTTCACGGAGAATTGCCGTGGCACATTAAAGTGAGACTGCTTTAATATGCTATTTATTATCCTTCCTCCGACAGGAAACAGAGGAGGGAGAGACACAAACCTAATATTACCATAACGTAATCCAACCGAATGGGTTAGAGTAATTTGATAATGTATTACACCATGTGTACACAGGGTTGACTTGGACGCTTCGAAAAAATCCCTGTAATGCTTTGGAACAATGTCGATGTATTCAGCTTGGTGACCCACTGGATTATATTGGATAAAGTGAAATAGGTGAAATAGTTCAATTATTTTATGAACTGCAGTCAAGAGCTTTAGAGACTAGATTTCAGTAACTCCTCCTAGATGTTTATTATACATTAAATCAATAAGAGCAAATATTTGCCATTTCCTGACTGTGTGATTTGCCCTGTGTTATCACTTAGCCTTCATGTAGGGAAGCTCTCGAGTGGTCACTTCCTCTTGCATAATAAATACAGCCACGGCAATCAAAGAATGTGTTGTATTAAAAGCCTGAAAAGTGAGGACCAAAGGATTTTTTTATCTGTCTGGGAACACGCTGTCGTTTTCCCATTTTATTCAGCCAAAGCAGCGCTATTGATGTAAAACCAGTAACCCTGGGCTGTAATTACTCTGTGCATTCTTATCACCAGGAAACTAGGAGGGAGGAAAAGACGGGTGAGAACGAGAAAAAAAGGCTTTGGCTGAGGAACTTTTCATCTGGCCTGTCAATCAGGTGGATGGATGCTTCCGGACCACTGTAGTTAACACGTTTTTTGCAAGATTAGCTTAAAGTAAAATGTATCTCTATGTTTCTTTGTTCTTTCATGAGTTAGACAGTTGTTTTGCATCATCTCTTGTTTTGTTGCTTCTCTTTTTTGTTTTAAAAGTATCTTAATTCCATATTTAATAGTCTAGGTATACGTTAGTATTATATATTATTATATACCACCTAACCACCATACGTAGAATGTATGCACACATGACTGTAAGTCGCTTTGGATAAAAGCGTCAGCTAAATGGCATATATTATATATATATTATCAGAAACAACATTGGTGGGTTTTGACTAGATGGGATACAGCTTTGACAGCTTTGACTTATCTCAGCAGGTTAATAAGAGAACTTACGCAGCAGGTTAGCAGAATTAACATAGGAGGTTAGGGGAATTAGGTTAAGGATAGGAAAAGGGTTAGGGTTAGGTAAAATGCAGAAAAAATGCATATTTTGACATTAATTTGAGAAAGGCTGTTTTCCTTCTACCCATGAACACGTTGGTGGGGGCGAACAAGTAGTCGTATTCCGTATTAGCCATCATAGCCCAGTTGTCTCATAAAGGATACTGTTCTATACCAGCAACAAGAACTACTGTTGTAGTTTACTGTATTTCCTTGATTCCTCTGTCCCTTCGATCCCCAAACAAGTATAAATGCTACAGTTCTGTGGTGCAGGTCAAATATAGATTAGAGTGCAGATCTAGGAACCTTGTAGTGTCATGCTAATGACTCACTGTTTGAGCCAGTTTGCTACAGCAGGAAAATAACCCTGCAGCAACAGGACATTTGAATTATTATACGGATTATAATTAATGGAAATCTTTACAGGGGTTGATACATTTTTCCTAAGGGAAAATCAAGTCTGTAATTTCTAAGTGGAATATACAAACATTTCAGAAGCCTTTTAAAACCCCAATTACACAACAAGTTTTACATTTCTGGCATTGCAGGATCAAATCAAATCAAATGTATTTATAAAGCCCTTTTTACATCAGCAGATGTCACAAAGTGCTTATACAGAAACCCAACTTAAAAACCCAAACAGCAAGCAATACAGATGTAGGAGCACGGTGTGTAAGAAAACTCCCTAGAAAGGGAGGAACTCAGGAAGAAACCTAGAGGAACCAGGCACTGTGGTGTGGCCAGTCCTCTTCTGGCTGTGCCGGGTGGAGATTATAAGTGTACAAGGCCATTAAGGCCAGATCGTTCATAGATGACCAGCAGGGTCAAATAACAGTCACAGTGGTTGTAGAGACTGCAATAGGTCAGCACCTCAGGAGTAAATGTCAGCTGACTTTTCATAGCCGAGCATTCAGAGGTTGAGACAGCAGGTGCGGTAGAGAGAGAGAGAGAGAGAGAGAGAGAGAGAGAGAGAGAGAGGATCAAAAACAACAGTTCCGGGACAAGGTTAAACTTCCGGGGGAACAGGTCAGGGTTCCAGAGCCGCAAGCAGAACAGTTGAAACTGGAGCAGCAGCACGACAAGGTAGCACGTCTGCAGAACAGGTCAGGGTTCTATAGCCGCAAACAGAACAGTTGAAACTGGAGCAGCAGCACGACTGGAGATGGGGACAGCCAGGAGTCATCAGGCCAGGTAGTCCTGAGGCATCATCCTATAGCTCAGAGAGGGGAGAGGGAGAGAATCAGAATTATTAGAGGGAGCATTCTTAAGTTCACACAGGACACCAGAATTTCACTAGATACGACAGACCCTAGCCCCCAGACAAATAGACTATTTAATCTGGAAAGTAATCATGAAACAGGGTGATCAAATGATGATCCTACATCTGCATCCATTTACTCTTTCTGCAATTACATCTACAGACTGTCTTCTATGAGGACAGAGGGGGATGTGGAGAGTGAATAGACAGAGATGGAGTTCAGATAACACCTGAAGTTGAAACCAAGTTCAGTTGCAGTCAGAAGTTTACATACAATTAGGTTGGAGTCATTAAAAACTTGTTATGGCTGCAATCCCGATATCGGGATAAGTGTCATCAACAACCGCTGAATAACATAGCGCTACATACAATAAATATGACTATAAATATTTATATTCATGAAATCACGTGCAATATATATATATATTGCAAGTGCAATATAGGAAAACACAGTTTAGCCTTTTGTTAATCCACCTGTCGTGTCAGATTTTGAAATTATGTTTTACAACGAAAGCAATCCAAGCGTTTGTGTAAGTTTATCGATCGCACGATAAAACATTAAGTACACTTAGCATCAGGTACCTCGGTCATGAAAATCAGAAAAGCAATCAAATTAATCGTTTACCTTTGATGATCTTTGGATGTTTTCACTCACGAGACTCCCAGTTACACAACAAATGTTCCTTTTGTTCCATAAAGATTATTTTTAGATCCAAAATACCTCCATTTGTTTGTTGCGTTATGTTCAGAAATCCACAGGAAAGAGCGGTCACGACAACGCAGACAAAAATATCAAATAGTATCTATAATGTCCACAGAAACATGTCAATTGTATTTTATAATCAATCCTCAGGTTGTTTTAAAAATATATAATCGATAATATTTCAACCGCTAATGTCTTTAAAAGTAGGAGAGGGGAAAACAATGGAAGTCCAAATTCTGTTGCGCGAGCAAAACTCATGTGACAACTTGACGCGATATTATCGTTCTGGCTCATTTTTCAAAATAAGAGCCTGAAACTATGTCTGAAGACTGTTGACACCTTAAGGAAGCGATAGGAAAAGGAATCTTGTTCATATCCCTTTAAATCCAGCAAAGGGAGGCTATGGTACATGGAGTTTTCAAAATAGAAGCCACTTCCTGATTTGATTTTCCTCACGGTTTCGCCTGCAATATCAGTTCTGTTATACTCACAGACAATATTTTGACAGTTTTGGGAACTTTAGAGTGTTTTCTATTCAATACTAATAATAATATGCATATATTTGCAACTAAGACTGAGGAGCTGGCTGTTTACAATGGGCACCTTTTCATCCAAGCTACTCAATACTGCCCCTGCAGCCATAAAAAGTTCAAACTCATTTGTCAACCACTCCAACAAACTTCTTGTTAACAAACTATCGATTTGGCAAGTCGGTTAGGACATCTACTTTGTGCATGACACAAATCATTTTCCCAACAATTGTTTACAGACAGATTATTTAATTTATAATTCACTTTATCACAATTCCAGTGGGTCAAACGTTTACATACACTAAGTTGACTGTGCCTTTAAACAGCTTGGAGAATTCCAGAAAATGATGTCATGGCTTTAGAAGCTTTAGAAGTATTTCAAGGCCTACCTTCAAACTTAGTGCCTCTTTGCTTGACATAACGGGAAATTGAAAAGAAATCAACCAAGACCTCGGAAAAAAAATTGTAGACCTCCACAAGTCTGGTTCATCCTTGGGAGCAATTTCCAAATGCCCGAAGGTACCACGTTCATCTGTACAAATAATAGTATCCAAGTATAAACACCATGGGATCACGCAGCCGTCATACCGCTCAGTAAGGAGATGCGTTCTGTCTCCTAGAGATGACAAAGTCTCCTACTTTGGTGCGAAAAGTGAAAATCAATCCCAGAACAACAGCAAAGGATCTTGTGAAGATGCTGGAGGAAACAGGTAAAAAAAAGTATCTATTTCCACAGTAAAATGTGTCCTATATTGACATAACCTGAAAGGCCGCTCAGCAAGGAAGAAGCCACTGCTCCAAAATCACCATAAAACAGCCAGACTACGTTTTGCAACTGCACATGGGAACAAAGATCGTACTTTTTGAAGAGATGTCCTCTGGTCTGATGATACAAAATAGAACTGTTTGACCAAAATGACCATTGTTATGTTTGGTGAAAAAAGGGGGAGGTTTGCAAGCTGAAGAACACCATCCCAACAGTGAAGCACGGGGGTGGCAGCATCATGTTGTGGGGTTGCTTTGCTGCAGGAGGGACTGATGGCACCATGAGGGAGGGAAATTATGTGGATATATTGAAGCAACATCTCAAGACATCAGTCAGGAAGTTAAAGCTTGGTCGCAAATGAGTCTTCCAAATGGACAATGACCCTGATAGTGGAATTTCTATAATTCCTATGTGTTTTGTAGCCAAAAACAAATTCGCACTCAATTGTAATTAATTAATGATTTGTAAGTTCATTAATTATGCATGAAGTAGATTGAGACCAGTCTTAAAAGCCAAGGTAATAATGTTTAATTCCAGAGAGTACTAAATGCATATACACATTTCCACAGGTTATAAACTGAAAATGACGTCAGCGTTTTCCAAACGTTCTATTTCACAAGCAGAGGGGCCCCCTAGCTTTTGAGCCTTCGTGTTATCAGCACGAAGTCAAGGCCAGTCAGTATAAATCAACATTCTCGACAATATGGAGATGGCCCGTTCCCACCACCTGGAGATTTGTACAACTGAATGAACTAAGGAACAGACCTTCATTGTTACTAAACTCCTGACTACATTATATACAATTGGGAAAGGGAGCAAGAGAGAAAATTAACATGTACAGTACATTATAGCATTTGGACTAGTCAGGTCTGATTGGAATGTATACATAATTAGTCATTTCAACCATAATTTCCTCTATCAATCCTCCCTTTGATCAAATATTATACATTCAAATCTACAAAATAAAAATATTATTATAAATGTTTACCCGACTCTTCACCCACCATCAATCAAATCTAACCTTAACTCCAACTGTTTTTAAACCTACATCAGAATCATAACACCTCTTTCAGGATTTTTTTTTTACAATCTTTATTAAAAAACAGTTTAATCATTGAAACAAATTACAATCTAATTCCCCTTCATCTCAACACTATTCTCATCAAACATAAATTCCCCACAAATGACAGATCCAGATTCGTCTACTTCCTCTGTAGACATGCCTTCAGTCCTCCACAGGTCAGAACCTGGAATCGGCCCATAACGCACCATCTGTAGTGTCATTGATCTCTCCAGAGTCCTGGAAACAAGGCCTCGCACACAGGGAATTAGACAACAGCCGCATAAAATTAAAACAGTCATGCAGGTGGATGCCGCCCATAACACAGTGATTATAAAAATTTTCCATTTTCCAAACGTACTATCAAACCAATTAGTCAGGGAAGTATTCACCCCAGAGTTTTCTGCCAACCCGTGAGCCAGGGTGGTCAAACCAGCTGAGGCTTCGGGCACTGATTCGTCCGGAGCTGTGTTACCCCGGGATGTAAGACATGGTCCTGATTATCACGCCCACTTCCCCCTTTATCTAATGCAATTCTATTCTGTCAGGTCTTCCAGCTGGTTGCTTCAGTCTGTTCTACAAAACCTTTAATAACACCTTTGGTATTCCTGCTAAAGCGCTGTTGATTATCATAACTATAATTAATCCAGTCCACGCTCTTGTGAGAGTAGAACCCCGGAAATGCTTAACTCTAATCCTGCTAGGATCTGATTTCTTGATTTGACTCATCTGGCACCTCTCCTGGAACCCCAATGTTATCAATGTATACCTTGTCATCAAATGACCCAGATGAAGTGCTTCTCTTTTCCCTTTTAGATAACTTCATGTCCTGTTGTCTGTGCACATGACCCACACAACCACTAGGTGTCAACACTGGCCCATTTTATTTTATTGAAATCCCCAGAGTTCAACCAGCCTGTCAATTCAGACATGGTCTCGTCAGTGGTCATACTCTCCGTCCCACCGCAAGCACCAACCTGGTTCCCGGGGACATAAATAGTGCAAATCAATACAACTGTCATTATCTGGCACTCCCGCTCTCATGAACAGCTTTACCATACCGACCCACACTCCTCTACCCAGAACCGTACCAGGGTGTCGACCTGGTCATCTCCCTACCACAACCCTTGATCCTTTTCATTTCTATTTAAAGAGTTAAGCATTTCCTTATGCCACTCCACTCTACCTTTTTCCATACTGGGTGAGTGGATTCATATAGCCCTCTCTCCCCATGGGGTATGACCTGTGTCCACGATCAATATGGGAACCTGCACCGATATCTCTTCTATTTTGGAACAAAATCCTCACCGTCTAAACCATGGGTCAAATGACCACTCTCCGCATATCTAGTAGGACGTGCTGTATCAGGAACATGTCACCCACGATAAAACAGCTTCAGACGAACAGCTTCCATGTGAAGCCCCACCCTCTCCCCTAGAACACATCGCTTAGCAAGAGCCAGACACACTTTCACTTCTATGAACAACAACAGTGAGGAAAGGACAGGTAAGGTATTTTTCATTCGAGAGATGGCCCCCAGAATTCTGTTAATTCCAGTTCTCCTCTCTAACTCTGTTATTGTTCGACAGCGTGAAATGTGTCTTACCCTCCCACAGTGCGATATGAATCCGGGTAGCTCTTTCAGCTAGCTGTCACCAGGAGCCCTTGGTATGGTCCCCCCGCCAGGCCTACGGGACTGGATTGAGTGACTTCACCTGTAGTTCACCTGTAGTGCATAAACTCTTGGACATACAGGTTTGGTTAATAAAACAGTTTCTTATTCGTTCTGTTTATTAGCTAAAAAAAATGTATTAGTTAATTATCCCGTAGGTCACATCCTATTCTAGAACACTATTTACCCATCCCCCCTTTGTTACCTGGCTCTGCCCAGGTAACAACCTTGCCTTATTCTTACACAATGACTTAGGTAAGATTTAGTGAATTATCCTTATGTCTGACATTATCATTTAGGAGTGTCCCTTTCATTTCCCACATGTCCAATTCTCGCTTTTGTCTCCACTCAGTAACTGTTATCTACACACTATGTTATCTTTGCTCGTCCTGGCCCCCTTCTAAAACTTCTCTGCTCTCCAACCTTCAAGGTCTCTGCAGTGCGGGGGAGGGCTCTTCTGTCTGCCTGTGGCTCTGTTTTTCACATTCCCAAATTTGAACTACATGCCTCACCGTTTGGCTTTATCTAAACTCATGGATTTTCTTTTAGAAAGAACATGTCTATGAGCGGCTTTTCTCTAAAGTCCTTACATTTCCTTAATCAATCTATCTTAATCCTAACAATAATCCTAAGTCATCATAGATGTCCTATATTCCTGTTAAATGTAATACTATTTAAAAACGTATAATCTAATAAATGCTAACCATATTAAAAATCCTTCCTACACTAACAAGCCCTCTCCTTGGGGACCCTCAGTATTCTATCTGACAATAACATGGATTTAATATGTGTTGCAAAGTGTGGAATAAAACTTTGGTCATGGAAAACAGAACAAAGCATTCTTATAACCCATCTGGTCCTCTCAGCTATTCCTATCCTGTACCAGGTGGGCACCATGCCACCCTTCACGACAGGGAGAACAAACAAACATGGGTCATCCTCAGTCAGTCTCATCCTCCCCTGAAAGCATGCTTCACCTCAGCCTCTACAACTGGAGCATCAAGCAAAGGCATCATGCCTGAAGCCTTCACCACATCTGTAACAGACTTCTTAAAACACGGTATGATGCAAGCAGCACAACACACCAATAACAAATAATACAAGAATTAGGGTCAGAAATCCAGTAACCACCATACCAGTATACTTACCAAACCAGGCTCCCAACTAAGAGAACAGTCAGACTCCTCCACCCCCGCCATGGTCCTCATCTCAGCAGATAGTGCATCAAGCCCATTAAGGCCCTTAGATATACTACCATCTGGACTGGTGTTATTAGGAATATACGTGCAACATTGTTCACCGAACATCTTGCAGACGCCCCCCTGACTAGCAAGAAGCATATCCTAAGCAAGTCTATTCTGTATAAGACAGCCACAAATTGTCCCTACCTTCAAAACCAGTCTCAGTGCCTAATTGATCAATAGTTGAATAGTCTAACATTAATTACCTGAATGGGATTTTTAACCCAGTAGTAGCAGGTTCAGTCCAGGGGTGGTAGAGGAGTGTGTCTGGCCCTGGTTCGTCTGGGACCTCTGGTTTTGGCAGTACCTTAATAGAAAACACACCCATCGTGTCTGACACGGTCCTTTGTAGTCCGAGGGTGTAAGTGCCTGCATCAGAGAGCTTAATAGTTTTGATGGTTAGTAGGATTTCATCACCTTTACAAAGTTCAACAGTGCTCCCAGGTTTCCCCCATATCATGGAAAACCTATCCACCTATGTGGGATCCCCTATGCCATAAGGATATCCTCTTCTCCAATCCCAGAACTGTCCCAAGTTGGTTATTTCGTAATCCCCATACGGACACCCTCCCCATTACACAGGTAATGTCCCCCGTCTTTTGACACTCCTGTACACGAGTGTTAAAACCAAACAAAAATATCTCAATTTCTTCCCTGCCCTGTTGGCTCAAAATATGTTATCTTCCCCTATTTATTCTCAATGATGAATATGACTTTCTCTCTGTTACAATACCAAATCACTAATAGCCCATTCAACAACTTCACAGCTAATGTTATAAGACAGAATCCTGAACCACTTTCTCATTTGCGGTTCAAACAGTAATTCTAACCCTCAACCAAAACTGCTTCATTTCTAATGAATTTTACCTTAAAACTAGTAACTCAATATGACCCCATTCATTATACAAATGACTCTCCCCTGAGGCTGATCAGACCTTAGAAGCCAGTCATGACAAGGTCAAAAGGTCATACCATATTAGACATAAAGAACCCTTTATCCTTACAATAGAAATAGTCACCTGTATAATTCAAACCCATAAAAAAACATCTCATAAGGTTCCATATGTGAGCGTGCCTCTTTAAAATACCCTTGCACTAAAACAAATAGTTCTCCTAATTTATAGTCCAAAGCGTTGCACTATATAGCATAGCCCCATTGAGTGTCTAGCAATTCCGTTGCTGGCTATAGCCACAAATCTGCCCGCCTTTGTAAAATATATATTCCCTATTCAGATTGAGCTCAGTTCCAAATTCTAATCATCAGAGTAAACCCAACCAAACTTCTCAACTTACTATACCCTAACATTTAAACGTACCATGCTATAACGTCCAGATAGCCCGAAATTGTATCGTATCTCTCTGTTATTCCCTACATTTAACTTTAGGTAACCTTATCTTCTATGATACATTTATTTAAATACGACTCCCATCTCAATACATTATTCCGCCAGATCATTTTGGGCAAAATAGCGTTTTACATCGAAATTGTCTCGCCATTTATTTTTAATGACTTCTTTTTTAACTAAATGTATTCAATCTAAAAACACATAATAAATGTTCAGTTATATTTAGACAACCACTGGCGACCGTATTTCATAAACACATAATAAACGTTCAGTTATATTTAGACAACCACTGGCGACCGTATTTTTCCGGCAAAACATGCAAATAGGTGAATTTCACTCAAATATCAGTTTTAGTTAACCGCCTCGGCTGGGAACGGAACCGTGGATTGCCGTTGGTAAAACTGCTGCTCTGACCACTATTACCACCAGCGCTATGAAATTGACTGAGACTCTCCGCAAATATACCCATTTTTACAGTTATCTTTATTTGTTATACTCCGACATCTAGACAACAGAAAATAGCCCAAACTTAAACGCCCAAAGTTTTCCCTCAGTTAGAATTCTCGTTAATCTCGCTCTCTTTGTATCTGAACTCGTTAATCTCGCTCTCTCTGAACCTTCTCTTTCTTCACTCGATTGTCGCCTCTGATTTCCCCACAGTTAAATTACAACCTGTTGACGATTTTTTCGTGGAGTGTTACACGAAATGTCCAATTTTGTTACAATTAAAACATCTTGTATTTTTCTTTTGACTCACCTTATTCATTTTTCTCGACTTTATTTCCTTCTCTAACTCCGTTATACCTCTCTCGGCTTCAGCGGGATCCACATAATCCTTGCCGTTCCCTTGTAGCTATGGTATCTAATCACTTATCTATGACTCACCTATATAATTTTTAATTCTATGTGCGTGCAGTTCTATAAATTTGTAATTTACCGTTACTTAGTTACTTCTAGTTATTCTTCTGTCTTAATCTCTCATGATGAAGTTTAGCTCTTTATGGAAATCTTACCAATAGTTTTGACTTTTGAATCAGATTTTTAGGTCTAACCTAACAACTATAAGCCCAGGGTTTGTAAGGCCCTAGTTAAAATCTTATTTTCCGGTTGTGTCAGTAAAGAACTCTAATAATCGTTATCTCACGCCACTAATTGTTAGACTCCCCTCTCGCTTTAGATTTAAGTTACCCTCTCCTCCTTATTCGGCTAAACAATCCTTCCTTTTCTGTCTTAATCTCTCATGATTAAGTTTAGCTCTTTTATGGAAATCTTACCAATAGTTTTGACTTTTGAATCAGATTTTTAGGTCTAACCTAACAACTATAAGCCCAGGGTTTGTAAGGCCCTAGTTAAAATCTTATTTTCCGGTTGTGTCAGTAAAGAACTCTAATAATCGTTATCTCACGCCATTAATTGTTAGACTCCCCTCTCGCTTTAGATTTAAGTTTCCCTCTCCTCCTTATTCGGCTAAACAATCCTTCCTTTTCTGTCTTAATCTCTCATGATTAAGTTTAGCTCTTTATGGAAATCTTACCAATAGTTTTGACTTTTGAATCAGATTTTTAGGTCTAACCTAACAACTATAAGCCCAGGGTTTGTAAGGCCCTAGTTAAAATCTTATTTTCCGGTTGTGTCAGTAAAGAACTCTAATAATCGTTATCTCACGCCATTAATTGTTAGACTCCCTCTCGCTTTAGATTTAAGTTACCCTCTCCTCCTTATTTGGATATTTCCGTAGTATTAGTTGAATCGGAACGGTGATCAATACTGCCACTATTCAAATGACCAATCCAGTTATCTTACGCATTCCCTTGCTGTCTCCCCACGCCTAGTATTTTTACAAGATCACGGTCCTATCCCCCAGTACCTATTTAATATCCCGTCTTAATCCCGGGCGTGTTTACCTCTCATGATTAAGTTTAGTTTATTTACGGTAGTGCACATTACCACAGATTATTTTTGAACCTGCTTCAGTGTATATCGGTTATACAAAACCCAGTGTATGATGGTCATACAAACCCTGTGGGAATGGCAAAGCTCCCCTTATTGATGAATTCTAAAATTTTTAGAACATCAATCAAAGAACTCAAATCCCCCCAGAATCGAGAATTAAAACTACATACCTGCTGCCGACTGGGAGAAGCAGTGTTCGTTTGAATCTGTCACCCTCTCTGTCCTCTGTGATAATACGCAGGCCTGTTTTAATTTTAACCTCAATTCAGAGGTCAGGTCTTTAGTAAAACGAGTCAAAAACTCGTCCGTGCACGATTTCCAGCGTACTACCCCCAGACAGCAGGGAGAGGTATTAGATCCGTCTCGAAGGACCAATTGATAGTGGAATTTCTATAATTCCTATGTGTTTTGTAGCCAAAAACAAATTCGCACTCAATTCTAATTCATTAATTATTTGTAAGTTCATTAATTATGCATGAAGTAGATTGAGACCAGTCTTAAAAGCCAAGGTAATAATGTTTAATTCCAGAGAGTACTAAATGCATACACACATTTCCACAGGTTATAAACTGAAAATGACGTCAGCGTTTTCCAAACGTTCTATTTCACAAGCAGAGGGGCCCCCTAGCTTTTGAGCCTTCACGTTATCAGCACGAAGTCAAGGCCAGTCAGTATAAATCAACATTCTCGACAATATGGAGATGGCCCGTTCCCACCACCTGGAGATTTGTACAACTGAATGAACTAAGGAACAGACCTTCATTGTTACTAAACTCCTGACTACATTATATACAATTGGGAAAGGGAGCAAGAGAGAAAATTCACATGTACAGTACATTGTAGCATTTGGACTAGTCAGTTCTGATTGGAATGTATACATAATTAGTCATTTCAACCATAATTTCCTCTATCAGACCCCAAGCATACTTCCAAATAGGCAAAATGGCTTAAGGACAAGTGGAGTGGCCATCACATAGCCCTGACCTCAATCCTATAGAACATTTGTTGGTAGAATTGAAAAAGTGTGTGCGAGCAAGGAGGCCTACAAACCTGACTCAGTTATACCAGCTCTGTTAGGAGGAATGGGCCAAAATTCACACAACTTATTGTGGGAAGCTTGTGGAGGGCTACCCAAAACGTTGGACCCAAGTTAAACAATTTAAAGGCTATGCTACCAAATACTAATTGAGTGTATGTAAACTTCTGACCCACTGGGAATGTGATGAAATAAATAAAAGCTGAAAAAAAATATTCTCTCTGCTCCATTTCTGACATTTCACATTCTTAAAATAAAGTTGTGATCCTAACTGACCCAGGACAGAGAATTTTTACTAGGATTAAATGTCAGTAATTGTCAGTAACAGAGTTTAAATGTGTTTGGCTAAGGTGTATGTAAACTTCTGACTTCAACTGTATACCCCAGCCTTTATCTAAGCATTCCACAGGAAGAGATCCATAAGAAATGAAGTATCCAGACTAACTGGGTTAATCGGGTAATTGCTCAGAAGACTTGAGGTCGGAGAATGGATCAATTTTCACCAGATATGATGTTTATCTTATCAGAGAAGAAAATGCTGGGTATTCTCTGCTGTAGCTACATCAACTACCCAGAGTCAACGTGAGTGGTGAAAATACATTTGTGGACTTCATTTAAATATCCAATATTTGCAACCATGCAGTGGATTGAGAGACTGGAAAAAGACTCCACTGCATACTGAGCATGATCAGTACCCACTTCTAGTGCTGCTAAGAACTCTGTGTTCTGTTCAGAGTCCATGGGTATACTACAAAGCAGGGTAGAGGAGATTACTAGCTAACTTCGGTCAATTCTGAGTTTAACTCGGGATCACCTTTGACACAAAGGTGGCTCACGTTTTTAGCCAGGTACATTTCTATGGCAACGAATCCTAAACTCTAACATGCTTCAGGGAAGGCTAATGCCATTTGATTCTGAATTAAGTGTCTGAGCTGCGAGTTGAGGACCAATGAAATCATATTCCCTCCCTCTCGCAAAGATTGACTCATCATCTCCTTTATTTGATGAAATCTTTTATTATTCAAATGTTTTACGTGTTAAAAAGAATAATATTAAAATACGCATCACACTACATACATTTAGTAATGACAGCACACATCTGCAACTTCACGGGCAGTAACTTTAGTTCCACTAAAAACAATGACGGCATAAACGATTCGCTTAATTTTTAAAAAGGCACTTCTAGTAGCATATCTCCCACCATAGATTAAATTGCTTCTCTTTTATTTATTTCAGCAAAAATGAAAATGTGGTACTGACTGGCCATGGATAGCTGTTTCAACATTGTCTCAATGAAGAGTTCGGCTTTCGACTCGTTGGCCAATCCATGTGTGACATGCACGCGCAGGTGCAGGATCAATATCCACCTTCGTAACATGGATGAAGCCTTAGTTAGAACTGAAACTGGCTAGCTTTAGATAATCCCGAATAGACCTAGCTAGCGTCGTAGTATACCCCTCAGTAAAGCTCTGAAATTATACTGAGAGGGTATTTCCCCATAGAAAGACCATTGACTCCATCTTGCTCAGGACCTTTTCATAACACCTCATACTCAAGTGGGAGTATTTTGAGGCTAACTGAAGTGATGTAATTTAAGAGGCTGAATACAAAGTGAAGGCAGCATAATTCAACACACTGTGGCTGCTGCCGTGAAATATTTGGAGCTCAATGACTCGGATAGAGAGGTTAAAGTATGGAGGTGGGAGGGGCGGCAAAATGAGACGTTATTTCTTCTAACACAAACAGGGACACACACAATACACACATGCACATTCATACACACACTGTGGGATTCTGTGTTTTACATTATAGCCATTACCATATATATGATTAAATATTATCTGATGTTGGCTGTGTGAAGTATCTGCATTTGTGCACTTGAGCATCATCCTGAGATTAAACAACTGCTTGCTACATCTACTTGCATGTGTGTATGTGTGTGTGTGACAAGAACTGAGTAACATGGTGTGACCTGCATGTTGCAAAACTGTAGATAACAGCCCAGCAGATGCTTTGTTCTTGTGTTTGTATGTGACAATATTGAGCACATGGTGTGACTTGCTGTATCTTACAAAGTTGTGGTTAATCAGGTATAGGGAGGGGTGGTCATCACAAGGTTTAACTGAGATGGAAAAATACTGAATAACACAATAGCAGGAACTGAGCAACTGTTATAACTAGGCTGCAATACCAGAACAGTGAGAATCTATACATCGACAGAGGGTGGACTCCAAGAAGCGCCAAGAGGCGGGGAACAGCCTGAGCGCCTGCGATAGGCTGAGCAAGTCTAATCCACGCTCAGCCTCTGTGATAGGCCAACAGACGGGTTGGAACTATGTATATCACAGTATAAGAACAGCTGTTTACGTACATCCTGTCAGTTCCCTGTTCTGCCCTGCGTGGTATTACAGTGAGCCCGTATATACGAAAGTTGCATTTGCCATTTATTGCTTAGCTAATAAACGTACATAGAGTACAATCAGTGACAATCAGTGACTTGTTCTAATACCAGATTCGAATTCACGCAACCCTAAAAATACGCATGCACACACAGAGTCAGGGCGGGCCATTATTTCTAGGGAGGAATGAAAGTGTACACTAAACAACAAAGGTGTATATGGAAATCCATCCATATGATTGATGACATTCCCACCTTCTCACGTCCCATTTTTCATCTGCTTTCTCAGTTTTTCTCTACACCCTTTTACAGCATGATGTATACAGTGGATGTTCATATGAGTCAACAAACAGTGGTCTAAGGTGAGTTCTGGGTCTACAGTATACCACAAAAATACCAATATCTCTTGCACAAACTGGTTGATATTGGTCAGCATTGCGTAGGGCAGAAATAGAGACCTAAACTGAAGTGCTTCCAACAATTCACTGCCAAACAATTTGTCAGACTCAAATTGTAGACAATAAATATTTTGTCAATGCTGACTTAGATGACAAAGATGACAAAACATGTTACTTATGCAGTTAGGGATATGGTCAGTGCATTCAGGAGAGAAAATGGAAAATGGCTCATTTCCTTTGAACCTGAAGGTGAGAAATAGATGTTTCAGACTGAGCAGACAGTCTAGACAGTGGTCTACTAGTCAGCCACATTATTTACACCTTTCAGTATTGACTAATGCACAATGTAAAACACGGCCAGGATTCACACAGTAATATTGATCCAACTGCTCGACATCCCACATCATTCATTAAAAAAACGAACAGTTTCAGATCCTCTCTCTTACCATTGCATCTTCTTCTCACCAAGCGTGAAATTGATCGTCTTCCGATAGTTGTTCAACTACTCAAAGACTCTCACCGACTTTACTTGTTCATATACACATTTCCTGGAGGAGGTGGGTTTATTCAAGGATCTGTTATTTGCTCAGGGCCGAGAGCAAACACAAGCCTTATATAACGTTTACGGCCATGTTAAACATTGATGTTAGGGGTCCCCTCATGCCAGTGACTGTCACTATACAAGGACATTAACCTGTTGCGACGAGCAATCCCGTATCCGGGAGCGTAATTATAGCCTCAAGCTCATTACCATAACGCAACGTTAACTATTCATGAAAATCGCAAATGAAATTAAATATATTGGCTCACAAGCTTAGCCTTTTGTTAACAACACTGTCATCTCAGATTTTCAAAAAATGCTTTTCAACCATAGCTACACAAGCATTTGTGTAAGAGTATTGATAGCTAGCATAGCATTAAGCCTAGCATTCAGCAGGCAACATTTTCACAAAAACAAGAAAAGCATTCAAATAAAATAATTTACCTTTGAAGAACTTCGGATGTTTTCAATGAGGAGACTGTCAGTTAGATAGCAAATGTTCAGTTTTTCCAAAAAGATTATTTGTTTTGGAGAAATCGCTCCGTTTTGTTCATCACGTTTGGTTAAGAAAAAAAACAGAAAATTCAGTCATTACAACGCAAACCTTTTTCCAAATTAACTCCATAATATCGACAGAAACATGGCAAAGGTTGTTTAGAATCAATCCTCAAGGTGTTTTTCACATATCTATTCGATGATAAGTCACTCATGGCAGTGTGGTTTCTCCTCTGTTCAAAATGGAAACATGCACGCACCTGGAGACTACGCAATAGTTTCGACGGAGGACACCGAGCGGACACTTGGTAAATGTAGTCTCTTATGGTCAATTTTCCAATGATATGCCTAGAAATACGTCACAATGCTGCAAACACCTTGGGGAAACGACAGAAAGTGTAGGCTCATTCCTTGCGCAATCACAGCCATATAAGGAGACATTGGAACACAGCGCCTCAAAAATCTGGCTCACTTCCTGTATGAAATGTCATCTTGGTTTCGCCTGTAGAATTAGTTCTGTGGCACTCACAGACAATATCTTTGCAGTTTTGGAAACGTCAGAGTGTTTTCTTTCCAAAGCTGTCAATTATATGCATAGTCGAGCATCTTTTCGTGACAAAAAATACTGCCCCCAGAGGTTCAAGAGGTTAAGAGGCACTGTTGCTGTTTGCGTTACTGCAGAGTGATTGTTTCCCCCCGTCTATAGCCTGCATCACTTCACTACTCCTTTCTCTGTACTGTCGTATCACACATCTACAAGTTATTCTCAAAGTCCAACAGTGAGGTTGGGGGGGGGGGGGGGTTGGCAGGGAGGAACAGTGGTGCAGAGTGAGACTCTCCCTGGTCACTGCAGGACTCTGCTGGCCTGGCTGGCTTCCCTCCAAACATCCCAGAGATCCACCCAACTCACTGCCAGGCAATGGAGGGGAATTCTTTTCATTGGGAATGAGAAATCACCTACTCATCATGTCCACTAACCATCCCAGTACCCAGACTCAAGGACTTTGAGACAGTAATGGAGAGAGAGAGTGGGCTCTGTTCACAAACAGACCCCACAGAGCCCCAGGACAGCAACAGAATTAGACCCAACCAAATCGTGAGAAAACTAAAAGATAATGACTTGACACATTGAAAATAATTTACCAAAAAACAGAGCAAACTAGAATGCTATTTGGCCCTAAACATAGTATACCTGACCACTGTGACTGATCCAAAATTAAGGAAACCTTTGACTGTGTACAGACTCAGTGAGGATAGCCTTGCTATTGAGAAAGGCCGCCGAAGGCAGACCTGGCTCTCAAGAGAAGACAGGCTATGTGCACACTGCCTACAAAATGAATTGGAAACTGAGCTGCACTTCCTAACCTCCTGCCAAATGTATGACATTTTAGAGACATACTCAGATTACACAGACCCACAAAGAATTCGAAAACAAATCCAATGTTGATGAACTCCCATATATATGGGGTGAAATGCCACAGTGTGCAATCACAGCAGCAAGATGTCTGACTTGTTGTCACAAGAAAAGGGCAACCAGTGAAGAACAAATACAATTGTAAATACAACCTATATTTATGTTTATTTATTTTCCCTTTTGTACTTTAACTATTTGCACATCATTACAACACTGTATATATACATAATATGACATTTGATATGTTGTAACGTCTGCTTCCAACTCACACTCTCAAACACCTAGATCCCCTGAACTCAGCTCACTCTCCAGATCCCAATCACCTGAATTATAATCACCTGTTCACACACCTGTATGTCATTATCACACACTATCTAGTTCAGAGGGAGGGAGAGAGGATGAAATGGGTGAGAAGATAAGGAAGAGACACTGCAGGAACTAGAAAGAGCAGTGAAGAAACTGAATCTGGAAAAGGGAACTTCCGTAACTCAAACTTCCATAAATCAACAAGTCTAATGTCTGTCTGGTGTACTAAAAGCAAGAATGACGTAATAAAATCCTGCATTGTTTGTCATGTGTCTGGCTATGTCTATGTCTGTGTGTGCATTTCTGCCTTATACACATCTAGCAGCAACTACAGCACGTTTGTCACTTACAATAACGATGTCAAGATGTCATCAGTGTAAAAAATAAATAATTTTGAACATGTCTTGAGGGATATTGTATGAACCAAGAATGGATGCAGTATGATGAGTAATGATGGAATTTGTCAGCCTGTGGCAGAATGATAGAAGGCATTACCATACTTATGAGGTTCATGTGAGATGACACCAGAAAATGGTTTGCCAAAATGCGGTGCAGTCTCATTACTTTCTGCTGCACAAACATAGGCTACTTTATACCCAAAAATGGCTGTTCTCTGGCTTTGATTTAAAGTAAACAGACAAGGCGCAAATCTAACTGCTCCTAAATGCCAATCAGATACAGTCCAGACCACAGTAGGCTGGTGGCTCCCTTAATTGGGGAGGATGGGCTCGTGGTAATGGCTGGAGCGGATAGGTGGAATGGTATCAAATACATCAAACATGTTTTAATGCCTTTCCGTTTACTCCATTCCAGCCATTATTATGACCCGTCCTCCCCTCATCAGCCTCCACTGGTCCAGACAGGTAAATACTACTCCGAGCAGCTCAGAGGAGCAGCACCAATGCCCCAGCCACACTAAATACACACTAAATAACTGCAATCAGCCACAGCATTCAGGGCCAAGACGCTCAGGGGTTTCATAGAAAGGAAGATAAATATGTGATGTTTCCTCATTAGCTCTCCATCCCTCCTCACCCTTGAGATAGCCTGGCCTAGGGCTCGTCAGGCCTGCCTTTACCGTACTGCTAGGAAACTCCTCCGTTCTCCAAGAAGAGGTGAATGGACTGCTAACCTCCGTGATCATTAAACTAAGGGGGTAATAAACAGATATGAAGGCCGGACCTAATAACCTGACCATAAGTAGAAAATGGCGAAATCAACCAACTTCCTGATTCCCAATTAATTGTGATGCATGATTTCCCTTTAGATTCGCTCGACGATGCTTAATGTTACCACCACTCAAATGTACTGCATCATTAGTGGAATATAAAGGGCCCGACCATCACTCTTCCCCTCTCCAGTGGTTTGTTATTGCCCTCATCCCGCCAAGTGATTTAAACTCATGGCCAAGAGCACCATCTCTTTTACACCTCCACTGTCCATATTGCTAAACTTTAACAATGGCCGTAAAAATAAAACCCTCTTCCCTGTACACGAGTGGTGAGGCACATCATAAAAGGAAATCTCTTTTTTTACATTGGTGTTGATGTGGTGGCGACAGAAAAAGCCTATTACAGCAATGATTTAGTTCTTTGCTTAATTGATCATGGAATAATGACAAACCACATCATAAATGGAACACATTACGGAATATTTTGTCCTTTCTAAATTGACAAATTGTCACGATCGTTTGTAGAGAAGGACCAAGGGGCAGCGTGATTACAGTTCCACATAATGTATTAAAGTGAAACTATAAAACAAAACAAGAAACAACGAACCATGACTAAAGCGATGCTACATACACTAACTCAAACCACAAAATTCAATATCCCACAAAACACATGTGGAAAAGGGCTACCTAAATATGATCCCCAATTAGAGACAACGATTACCAGCTGCCTCTATTTGGGAACCATATCAAGCACACCAACATAGAAATATGAAAACTAGAATGCCACATAGAAATAATAAACTAGAACACCTCAGTCACACCCTGACCTACTACACCATTGAGAAACAATGGCTCTCTATGGCCAGGGCATGACCGAAATGATTTGTATTGAGTTATTTTTTTAATTTTTTTATTTCACCTTTATTTAACCAGGTAGGCTAGTTGAGAACAAGTTCTCATTTGCAACTGCGACCTGGCCAAGATAAAGCATAGCAGTGTGAACAGACAACACAGAGTTACACATGGAGTAAACAATTAGCAAGTCAATAACACAGTAGAAAAAATGGGCAGTCTATATACAATGTGTGCAAAAGGCATGAGGAGGTAGGCGAATAATACAATTTTGCAGATTAACACTGGAGTGATAAATGATCAGATGGGCATGTACAGGTAGAGATATTGGTGTGCAAAAGAGCAGAAAAGTAGATAAATAAAAACAGTATAAAAACAGTATGGGAATGAGGTAGGTGAAAAAGGGTGAGCTATTTACCTATAGACTATGTACAGCTGCAGCGATCGGTTAGCTGCTCGGATAGCTGATGTTTGAAGTTGGAGAGGGAGATAAAAGTCTCCAACTTCAGCGATTTTTGCAATTCGTTCCAGTCACAGGCAGCAGAGTACTGGAACGAAAGGCGGCCAAATGAGGTGTTGGCTTTAGGGATGATCAGTGAGATACACCTGCTGGAGCGCGTGCTACGGATGGGTGTTGCCATCGTGACCAGTGAACTGAGATAAGGCGGAGCTTTACCTAGCATGGACTTGTAGATGACCTGGAGCCAGTGGGTCTGGCGACGAATATGTAGTGAGGGCCAGCCGACTAGAGCATACAAGTCGCAGTGGTGGGTGGTATAAGGTGCTTTAGTGACAAAACGGATGGCACTGTGGTAGACTGCATCCAGTTTGCTGAGTAGAGTGTTGGAAGCCATTTTGTAGATGACATCGCCGAAGTCGAGGATCGGTAGGATAGTCAGTTTTACTAGGGTAAGCTTGGCAGCGTGAGTGAAGGAGGCTTTGTTGCGGAATAGAAAGCCGACTCTGGATTTGATTTTTGATTGGAGATGTTTGATGTGAGTCTGGAAGGAGAGTTTGCAGTCTAGCCAGACACCTAGGTACTTATAGATGTCCACATATTCAAGGTTGGAACCATCCAGGGTGGTGATGCTAGTCGGGCATGCGGGTGCAGGCAGCGATCGGTTGAAAAGCATGCATTTGGTTTTACTCGCGTTTAAGAGCAGTTGGAGGCCACGGAAGGAGTGCTGTATGGCATTGAAGCTCGTTTGGAGGTTGGATAGCACAGTGTCCAATGACGGGCCGAAAGTATATAGAATGGTGTCGTCTGCGTAGAGGTGGATCAGGGAATCGCCCGCAGCAAGAGCAACATCATTGATATATACAGAGAAAAGAGTCGGCCCGAGAATTGAACCCTGTGGCACCCCCATAGAGACTGCCAGAGGACCGGACAGCATGCCCTCTGATTTGACACACTGAACTCTGTCTGCAAAGTAATTGGTGAACCAGGCAAGGCAGTCATCCGAAAACCGAGGCTGTTGAGTCTGCCGTTAAGAATTTGGTGATTGACAGAGTCGAAAGCCTTGGCGAGGTCGATGAAGACGGCTGCACAGTACTGTCTTTTATCGATGGCGGTTATGATATCATTTAGTACCTTGAGTGTGGCTGAGGTGCACCCGTGACCGGCTCGGAAACCAGATTGCACAGCGGAGAAGGTACGGTGGGATTCGAGATGGTCAGTGACCTGTTTGTTGACTTGGCTTTCGAAGACCTTAGATAGGCAGGGCAGGATGGATATAGGTCTATAGCAGTTTGGGTCCAGGGTGTCTCCCCCTTTGAAGAGGGGGATGACTGCGGCAGCTTTCCAATCCTTGGGGATCTCAGACGATATGAAAGAGAGGTTGAACAGGCTGGTAATAGGGGTTGCGACAATGGCGGCAGATAGTTTCAGAAATAGCGGGTCCAGATTGTCAAGCCCAGCTGATTTGTACGGGTCCAGGTTTTGCAGCTCTTTCAGAACATCTGCTATCTGGATCTGGGTAAAGGAGAACCTGGAGAGGCTTGGGTGAGGAACTACGGGGGGCGGAGCTGTTGGCCGAGGTTGGAGTAGCCAGGCGGAAGGCATGGCCAGCCGTTGAGAAGTGCTTATTGAAGTTTTCGATAATCATGGATTTATCGGTGGAGACCGTGTTTCCTAGCCTCAGTGCAGTGGGCAGCTGGGAGGAGGTGCTCTTGTTCTCCATAGACTTCACAGTGTCCCAGAACTTTTGGAGTTGGAGCTACAGGATGCAAACTTCTGCCTGAAGAAGCTGGCCTTAGCTTTCCTGACTGACTGCGTGTATTGGTTCCTGACTTCCCTGAACAGTTGCATATCACGGGGGCTATTCGATGCTATTGCAGTCCGCCACAGGATGTTTTTGTGCTGGTCGAGGGCAGTCAGGTCTGGAGTGAACCAAGGGCTGTATCTGTTCTTGGTTCTGCATTTTTTGAACGGAGCATGCTTATCTAAAATGGTGAGGAAGTTACTTTTAAAGAATGACCAGGCATCCTCAACTGACGGGATGAGGTCAATGTCCTTCCAGGATACACGGGCCAGGTCGATTAGAAAGGCCTGCTCACAGAAGTGTTTTAGGGAGCGTTTGACAGTGATGAGGGGTGGTCGTTTGACTGCGGCTCCGTGGCGGATACAGGCGATGAGGCAGTGATCGCTGAGATCCTGGTTGAAGACAGCGGAGGTATATTTGGAGGGCCAGTTGGTCAGGATGACGTCTATGAGGGTGCCCTTGTTTACAGAGTTAGGGTTGTACCTGGTGGGTTCCTTGATGATTTGAGTGAGATTGAGGGCATCTAGCTTAGATTGTAGGACTGCCGGGGTGTTAAGCATATCCCAGTTTAGGTCACCTAACAGAACAAACTCTGAAGCTAGATGGGGGCGATCAATTCACAAATGGTGTCCAGGGCGCAGCTGGGAGCTGACGGGGGTCGGTAGCAGGCGGCAACAGTGATAGACTTGTTTCTGGAGAGAGTAATTTTCAAAATTAGTAGTTCAAACTGTTTGGGTATGGACCTGGAAAGTATGACATTACTTTGCAGGCTATCTCTGCAGTAGACTGCGACTCCGCCCCCTTTGGCAGTTCTATCTTGACGGAAGATGTTATAGTTGGGTATGGAAATCTCTGAATTTTTGGTGGCCTTCCTGAGCCAGGATTCAGACACGGCAAGGACATCAGGGTTAGCAGAGTGTGCTAAAGCAGTGAGTAAAACAAACTTAGGGAGGAGGCTTCTGATGTTGACATGCATAAAACCAATACTTTTTCGATCACAGAAGTCAACAAATGAGGGTACCTGGGGGCATGCAGGGCCTGGGTTTACCTCCACATCACCCGCGGAACAGAGAAGGAGTAGTATGAGGGTGCGGCTAAAGGCTATCAAAACTGGTCGCCTAGAGCGTTGGGGGCAGAGGATAAGAGGAGCAGGTTTCTGGGCATGGTAGAATATATTCAGGGCATAATGCGCAGACAGGGGTATGGTGGGGTGCGGGTACAGCGGAGGTAAGCCCAGGCACTGGGTGATGATGAGAGAGGTTGTATCTCTGGACATGCTGGTTGTAATGGGTGAGGTCACCGCATGTGTGGGGGTGGGACAAAGGAGGTGACAGGGGTATGCAGAGTGGATCTAGGGGCTCCATTGTGAACTAAAACAATGATAACTAACCTGAACAACAGTATACAAGGCATATTGACATTTGGGAGAGACATACAGCGAGGCATACAGTAATCACAGGTGTTGAATTGGGAAAGCTAGCTAAAAACAGTAGGCGAGGCTAATCAGCTAGCACAACAAACAGCAGGTAAAATGGCGTTGACTAGGCAACTGGGCCGACAGATAAACAAACAAGCAGAATAGGGTACCGTGATTAATGGACAGTCCAGCGTGCGTCAGCTATGTAGCCAAGAGATCAGTGTCCAGGGGGCAGCGGTGGATGGGCAGGGAAGCTGGGCTGGCGAGTGTTATCCAGGTTTTTTTTTTTTTTTTAAACTAACAATGACTAAATAGCTTGTAGCTGGTTAGCGTCTGGAGGTTCTTGAGTGTATCATAAAAATAAATAAAAATTAAAAGTGATAGCGAATCCGTATCACAGTGGGTGAGGCAGGTTTCCGGAAGGTATAAACAAATAAAAATCAAAGAGAGATAGAAAGTAAATGGGTTCAGAAGTGTTTGGGATGAGGTGAGTCAGATGGTTAGCAGGCCTGTGCTAACAAGCTAACAGTTCGTAGGCCCGGGCTAGACAAGCTAGCCGTTAGCAGGCCGAATAGCAAGTAGGGAGATAGCGAGGGCTAGAGAGCTAACCTTTGGGGGACGTCGCGATGGGGTGAGTCTGTTTATTCCTCTTCTTGCGGTGACATCGACAGACCGGTCGTGGGCCCGGGTAATTGTAGCCCAGGAGTATGCTACAGGAGCTCTAGTGCGCTGGGTGAGCTGGAGACACAGCGTTTCAGAAAGCTCGCGGTCCTTGGCCAGCAGATGGGTCTTTGGCGATGTCGCAACGAAAAGGCCTGTTGAAACCACCTCGGACGATTATGTCGGCGGACCAGTCGTGATGGATCGGCGGCGCTCCGTGTCGGCAGTAAAGGGTCCAGGCCAATTGGCAAAAGAGGTATCGTTGGGCCTCTTCGGCTAGTCGGGAGGTGGGCTTAGCTCAAGGCTAACTGTAGCTTGTTTTGGGCCAGAGACGTTGGCCAGGAGTAGCCGCTCGGAATTGCAGCTAGCTAGTTGCGATGATCCGGTGTAAAGGTTCAGAGCTTGCGGTAGGAATCCGGAGATGTGGTAGAGAAAGAGCAGTCTGATATGCTCTGGGTTGATGTCGCTGGTGTTCTAGTTAGCTTAGAAGACCGCTAGCAATGGCTAACTGAGTACGAGCTAGTAGCTAGTTAGTTGGCTAGCTTCTGATGGTGGCTTCGGTTCTAAAGTAAAGTATAGAAAAGGCGGATCCGTACCACATTGGGTGATGCGGGTTGCAGGAGAGTATATTCAGCTCTAGTTTGAAAGTGAGATTAAAATATGTACGAAATATATACAGAAAAAAAAACGAAGAAAACTATATTTACACTAGACAGGACGGGACAAGACAAAACATACGTCCGACTGCTACGCCATCTTGGTTGTTAGGAAAGTATAGTATAGTATATATTAAGTATAGATTATAGCAATCCATATTGTTTATGATGGGAAGCCTCTTCCAGTTTTGACAGAGTGTCACATTGGTATGAATGATTCGGGAGACAAGCGCACGTTTTTTATTTTATTTTACCCAAATTACAGTGTGCCGTGTCAAGGCACGGGGACAAAGACCAAAGACCAAACAAACACTATACGAAAGGGTAGAAACCCAAACAAAAGAGACAATCATCTGCGCAATCCACAATGGCACGAAAGCCAAAACACACAGCACAGGTACTCACACGAACCAACGGACATTGTAATAATAATCGACAGGATACTGGTAAACCAAGAGAACACTTATACAATTACTGATCACTGGGAATAGGAGCCAGGTGTGCGTAATGAAAGTTCCGGAGGGATCTGTGACACAGAGAGGCTGGTTTTGTATTTCAAGCCTGAGAAAGGTTGATAACAATGGCTTTCTCAGGAGATGGTTCTATGGCTCCTGTCCTGCCTTCTGCCGTGACCAGAGGTGGCTGATGAATGTGTCTCTTCCTGTCTGGGAACGACTGCTACATGCACAGGGAATCATTTTCAATTTCCTTATACCTGTCTTGCTCCACTTGGCACGATTGATTGTTACTTCTCATTTAGTTTTGAGACCAAGAGACCCAAGGTTGGGCTGAAACTATTTCATCTATCCCGGCCCGCTTCAGAAATCAAATCAAATTGTATTTTTCACATGCACCGAATACAACAGGTGTAGACGTATATACAAGGAGTACCGGTAGCGAGTTAAAGTGCAGGGGTAATTGAGGTAATATTCTAGGAAGGGGTAAAAGTGACTATGCAATCAGGATAGATAATAAACTAGCAGAAGTACACGTGGAAAGTGTGACAGTGTGTCTGTGTGTGAGTGAGTGTGTGCGTGTAGGAGTGTCAGTGTAGGATGTGTGAGTGTGTGGGTAGAGACTATTGTGTGCCTACAGCCAGTGCAAGAATGTCAATGCAAAAATTCTGGGTTGCCATTTAAAAAATACACATACACCAGATAGGTGGTTAACTGTTCAACAGTCTTATGGAGTCGGGGTAGAAGCTGTTCAGGAGCCTTTTGGTCCCAGACTTGGAGCTCCATTACCGCTTGCCGACTTGGGTGGCAGAGTCTTTTTTTAGGTCCTTCCTCTGACTCTGCCTTGTATAGAGGTCCTGGATGGCAGGGAACTTGGCCCCAGTGACGTACTGGGCCATACGCACTACCCTCTGTAGCCTCTTGCAGTCGGATGCCAAGGAGATGCCATAACAAGCAGGGTTTCAGCCAGTCAAGATGCTGTCAATGGTGCAGCTTTAAAACATTTTGAGGATCTGAGGGCCCATTACAAATATTTTTAGCCTCCTGAGGGTGAGGAGTCGTTGTCGTGCACTCTTCACGGCTGTGTTGTGTGTTTGCTCAGTGTGGATGTTGCCTGTAACCCATGGCTTCTGGTTAGGATATGTACATTGTCATCATCAATACACTTATTAATGAAGCCGGTGACTGATGTGGTAAATTCCTCAATACCATTGGATGAATCCCAGAACATATTCCAGGTTGTGCAAGCAAAACCTTCCTGTAGCTTAGCATCCGCTTCATGTAACCACTTCCGTATTGAGTGCGTCACTGGTACTTCCTGTTTGAGTTTTTGCTTGTAAGCAGGAATCTGGAGGATAAGGTTATGGTCAGATTTGCCAAATGGAGGGTGAGGGAGAGCTTTGTATGCATCTCTGTGTGTGTCGTAAAGGAGATCTAGGACTTTGTATGTGTCTCTGTGTGTGTAGTAAAGGAAATCTAGACATGCTGGTACAAATGAGGTTAAAAAAAATTCAGTTTTCCTGCATTAAAATTACCGGCCACCAGGAGAGCTGCCTTGTTTGTTTATGGCCCTATACAGTTTGTTGAGTGCCAGCATCGGTTTGTGATGGTAAATAGACAGCTCCAAAAGATATAAACAAAATCTTTATTGGTAAATACAATGGTCTACAGCTTATCATAAGGTATTCTAACTAAGGCGAGCAGAACCTTGAGAATTCCTTAATATTAGAGATTATGATACAGCAGTTTTTAACAAAAAGACACACACACTCCGCTGAGGTTCCCAACGCTGCCGTTCTGTCCTGCCGATGTATAGAACAACCAGCTAGATTTATATTTTACACGTACTTGTTCAGCCATGACTCTGAGAAACATAGCATATTACAGTTCTTCAGGTCACGTTGATAGGATAGTCTCGAAAGGAGCTCGTCCAGTTTATTCTCCAGTGATTGCAGGTTCGCCAATAGAACGGAGGGTTGAGGCGGTTTATCCACTCTCCTCCTTCTCCGGGTTTGGACCTGATCCGGGATAATCAATAAATGATGTCCTTCTCCTCCGACTCATTGAAGTAGAAGACCTCATTCAAGGTTAGTGATTGCTGTTCTGATCTCCAGAAGCTCTTTTCAGTCATAGGCAACGATGGCGGAAACATTATGGACAAAAATTGAGAAATAGCGCATAAAACAGCTGCTAGACCCTCAAGCAGAATTTTATTTTGCAATCCTCAACCCTTGTTTGTCACAAATAACTTGCACTCGTGTTAGGCTGTGACTGTTGGTGTTCCCCTCCTTTCTCTCTTGTTCTCCAATCCAAAATGATACCTATCAAGTGTTGTTGCCAGGCTTGAAAGAGCTCCTCATAGTTTGGGGTTGATTACAACAATCTGAACCTTGGACCCCAATTAAATCTCAACTTCCTAACACTGATATGCACAATTTGGCACAACGGGATAGTGCCCATCCCCATTTCCTGTGAGTTGTTGTCCAAGTGACAATATGAGCGGATGCAGGAAAGCATTTCTCATAAAAGGAGATTTGCATTTTTATGAGTCGGTTATGTGTGTCTGCCGTTTCCTATGAGGTCGGTCTAAGAGAATGTCATCACTGAATGATACATCATCTGTAGCGAGAAACACGTGTTTATGAAGCCACTGTCCTTTTGCTGACAGGTACTACTGGCAGATAGTTGTTAACCCCTATCAGTCCCGAGACCCCAGCAGAAATGGGCTTTTTATTCCTCTGACTTTTATTTATCTGCATGTCCAGCCCTCATATTCAGCCTCACAATGAAGTGTTTTACCATTTTATTTTCAGGACATCCAGGGCTACAAACTGAATCCAATTGGACATAAACAGTTGCATTCCTGAGTTTTATTGACACATTTCAACAACAACAAAAACCGCCAGCCAAAAGCAAAAAATTGGATAAAAATGAATTTAAATGAACACTGTAAGAAAATTAATTGTTTGCTTAGTGGGAAATGAATATCTCACTAGTCAGTGACAACGGTGTGGAGTTTGTGACAGCAACTTTGTGAGTTTATTACAGTATTATAGACACTATGTCCTGGGATTTCCTATGATCTTCTATGGAGAGGAACCCCTTACCTTCTAATCACTCTTGTAAAGCTTGGGAGCATCACAAAGCAAAATAGCTTTCATAGATAATGTTTAATAGTTTGTAGCTCAAACTATTCTGACTCTACAGATGTTTTTGATAAAAAAGACCTGGCCCCGGGCCCCTTCGGGATGCGCCCTTGTCTCACAGACACCTCTCTAGCTCAGCCACTGTTATCACACAATAAATAGGCACATCTAATGGTACAACCCAGAGGTATGTAGCTCAAACACACAATGTTTAAAAGCGGTAGAAGTCTAGAATCATGCTGGGGCAACGGTGGGACTCATTTGGTTAAATGAAGTTTATTTTCAAACTTTTTAATAAGGATTTGCTGTCATTGGAGAGCATGACATACAGATGTGGTTCTGTATCAATGGACACAGTTTATTTCAGAGATTTTTCTTCAAGTCAGCGTGCCATTACGATCCTCACAACTATGCAACCCTGCCGAGTGTTTTTAAACTCCTGCTCTAACTAGTAATTAGGGCAGTGTCCTTGTCATGGCAAGTACACCGCAAAAATATATTCTAGTAAGGCTCTCACTTCCTGATTTCTTCACTGATTTTGGTCTTGAAGTCATTTCTGGCCATCTCCGCAGTCTGCAGTGAAATGGCATAGCCTTCTGCTGCGGTTGATTTTAAAAGACAGGGAGTTTTTACTTTTAAATACCCCCCTGTCTGCGTGCACAGAAACACTTTCCACTATGCACGCAATATGTTTTGCCACTGCAGCAAAGGTTTTATATTCTTCAGATAATAGGTTAGTCTAAGAAAGGTAAGCCGCGGCAGAAACATCACTAAGCTCGGACGGGAGCAAAGGCCAAATTGGCTCATATGTGCAGTTCACCGCGGCAACTGTCTCTGTAAGTCACCTCTAAGAGTTTCCAGATCATACACATTTGGTGTATTTACCAGGCTCAGACTAAATGTCCTCAACAGTAACACCACGATACAGGCTCAAACTCCTCTTCTGTAAATAGTCACAGACAGAGTGCGCTGCACTGCTAAGTGTCATTGTTCAAACAACTTGACTATATTGAATACGACAGACCAATCCGATCCCAATATAGCCTTATGAACCAAAGTAGCCAATACAGATATGGATCTCCTTCCATTTGTTTGTGAACAGAAAGTGAACAGAAAAATTAGAGGTACAGCAGGCGTGCACTTGGGTTTGAACACACATTCATATGACAGTCATATGAGGTGAACAGTGACAACAAACAGGTTGATGGTTGTCTATTCTTCTATTCGTCTCTGACTGCAAGACTGTTTGTGATGACACCCATTGGTCTCTATTGCGAAAACGTTCTATTTAATAATCGATACATCAGCTTTGGCAAACAGTGATATGTTCCAGATGTGTGGATCTTCCTGTCCTCTAGCAGTCTCATACGACAGAATAACGATTTGAGGTCTTCGTTCCTGAGCAGTCAACGTTAGCGACAGATTCATGGTTCATCTATTTGGGCAGATTTCAGTGCTTTGTCCAACCTACCATCGCTATCACTTCAATTAATTACTCTCAATTAAGACACTATAAACCAATCTAAAGAATTGCTAATAAGCTCATTTAGGGACAATGAAGACTGAAACAGAGATGGTGAAAGGAAGATAATGAACTCTAAGCTTGATGTCAGCCCTGTCTGCCGCTCGTCTCCTCACTATGCGACAGGAGGGATTCACTGATTGACATCAAATCAATCAAGACTTTAAGGTGGAAACTGGAAATATGGAAGATGGACGGACACCTCTACAAAATGGCCAACAAGACATCAAAAGGAGCCATGAAGATAGAGATGCCGAGGTTTGGAACATACTGTCGAACACAGCTACTTAACCAGACCGTGTTGTCTAAAACATATACAGTAGGATGACAGCTGTATGATGAGTATTTACTGTATTATTTACTGTAAACACATAATAAAAGACACTATAGGCATGTCATAGAACTGAAGCTGAGAGCATGTAAATGGGGCCAAACATAGTGCAAAGAGTGGCTACCAGGTCCCCTGACTGACACCAAAACACACCTATTATGGGCTGATGCTTACAAAACATTACATACACTCATTACTGTCACCCACCAGTCAGAAATCTGAGTGAGACCATTAGGGAATGGGGGAACTAAAGAACATTGCACCTTATTTCTGAAGAAAGCAATGTTCGTCCATGTTGCAACAGCAATACGTTCATGCTAATATGTGTTGTAATTGCTTGATAGTCAGGCCCCATGTGTCAACAAGCTCTGTTCAGCAGAGTGCTTATTAGCTGGCGGGAGACTTGTGATTGGTCATGCTTCAAGCAGCAAGAGCTGTATAACCAATGGAATTGAGTGAATCATCTCATCCCCTTCGCTTTTTGTGATATTTTGCACTTAACTATGTTATATTACATGTTTCATTTGGTTATAAACCAAAACAAATGTCCTTCCTTTTCACTGGTGGGTAAAACCAATGAGTAACGGAACAAATTGCGTCAGCTGCTTGTCCCTGACTTCCATCTAAATGTCTTCCACCTGCCTCTTTATTGATTTGTGCATATTTTGTGAGATGTAGCGTTTCACTCTCTCTCCCTCTCCCTCTTTCTCCCTTCACCCCTCTCGTCGCCATGGTCCCAGGTGGATTCAGAGCAGCTCAATTTGTCATTGACTTGTCAGGCCTGAATAAGACAAACTACTCCATGCTCATTTATCTGTTATAACACCATACCCTGAGGATTCTGGGTCAGGGGCTCACTGAGGGGATATGTACGTTACAATGTATTGCTGATGTTACAGGTTCATGTAAAAAGATATGATAGTACCATAATATCATGTGTACTCTCTAGGATGCACTGCCCAACAATAGTGTAGTGCTCTTCACCCCTGCCCCCGATAGTCCACGGTGTGTGTATGGTTATCACACCTGCTTTAGAAATAGGTGTTTTGGCACCAGGCTGGGTCGAATGGCTGCATCCACTGCAGGATATGTATTGATACTGGAGCAGGGAAAATGGAAAACATATGTTACTATCCTTCCCCAAAGGAATTCGGGACTCACTTTTCCTGCAACCCAATGCAGATGAGCTTCCTGATTTAAATAAATTCGCTGAAAACCCACACTAACACACGGTTATATTAACAGTATTGTACTTTTCATGTATCCTACTTTTGGCCAGCTAATAGCCTAACCACCAATCAAGCAACATTATAGACTAAAAGTTACAATCCTGTTGCTGCAGGATTATTTTGCTATCACAATATAGGTCAAATTAAGATCCTCTGAGCTCCAGGATTAATGAGTGTCCAGTAACTACAACACACTGTGTCAACCAGGGGAGCACTTAAACACGAGTATTTGAAGAGGGCCATGTTGATATCTTGATGTCAATCATGACACGGCTGCAGACAGGGCTCTAGGGTTCCATTGGGACTCCCCACTATACTCCACCTCCCCAAGGCCTGCTCATGAGAGAGAAGAGCATTACTGGATTATTACACTGGACTGGACTGAAGGAAGAAAGTTCTTCTGTATTTCGTAACACCGTGCTTGAGAACGTATGGCTCTGAATACATACATAGTGGAAGAATAGCCCCTTAATGAATATTTTGGTTCACGTGTGGGTCTTTAACACATCTGAATTTGATGAAAGACAGTCCATTAACAGAAGATACTCTCTCCATCTGCCCTCTAATTGAGGCCAACCTTTAGCTGTCTCTAGTGTGCCACTTCAATATGCTGCTCTTGATCATCCTCTCCTCTTTTAATCTGTGTGTGTGTGCGTGTGCGTGTGCGTGTGCGTGTGCGTGCACATTATGCATCAGACTGTTGTCCTATGTTTCCTGGTTCTTGTCAGACTTGATTAATAACACATCTCCCATTAACAAGAGCATTAACACCAGCTTTTTGTTTGTCTTCCTAATTACAGTGTTGGGAGATGCTTAATGCTGACAGTTGCACTTATGATGAAAATATAAACTTGTCACTTCACATCTCGAGAAAACAACGGAACTCCATGGCTTTATCCTGTTCATGTTTCTTTTCCTCACCCCCCCCCCCCTACTTCACATTATGTAAAGTAGATTATATGCAGGCATTCCATCCACTTACCGCTAGCCAATTTAACAACCGCTACTTTGCTACATGGTAAGACACCATTCTTATTTAATGCAGGAGTATATTTTGCAAAATCCAAAACACCATTACAGTCCACTGTCTTAATTGAAAGCTACAGTTAGAACTGCTTCTATCCATACAGTGTCTTCTAACCCCTTTCCCAATTTGGCAACTAGCAATAGTCTAACAATAATGGCTTAAAAACTGAAAATTGCTTTTCTTGGAGTAATGGCTTTGTCAAGTTGAAGAGAAAGGAGAGATGAAAAGAGGCAGTTTTGGGGCAGATGGGTCTGTTTATGACACTGGGTGTCACGACTTCTACCGAAGTCGGTTCCTCTCCTTGTTTGGATGGTGTTCGGCGGTCGACGTCACCGATCTTCTAGCCATCGACGATCCATTTTTCATTTTCCATTTGTTTTGTCTTGTTTTCCCACACACCTGCTTTTCATTCCCTCATTACGTGTTGTGTATTTAACATTCTGTTCCCGCCATGTCTTTGTGTGGTATTGTTTGTTGTAAGTGCTTGTGCACATGTTGACTGGTGCGCGTCGGGTTTTGTACCCAAGTTGTTCATTTCTTGATGCCTTTGGTTTTGGAACTAAACTGCTCCGGCTATTACCTAGTTCTGCTCTCCTGCGTCTGACTTCCCTGCCACCAGCAGCCACTGGGCTGCTTTTCAAATTCCCTGTCTGTCTGTGAATCTTTTACAGGACTATAAGACAGTCAATGTCTACATTGTATGTCGCTTGCATTAAAATGTCTCCATAGTGTTGTGATTTGGTATACTCATATACAATGTTCTCTATCATTTATTTAACACAGCTGATATAGAGGTGTTGTGTGTTGGGAGGAGAACACACAGCAGGATTCAGAGAGACTTCCCCAGTAGATGTCAGTAGAACATTCTGAGCCCAAATGTTTCAACTACACTGTTTGCTTTGGAATGATCCCCAGAAAAACCAATGCCAAGCCATGAGAAAGGAAGTGAATGGGAATAATAATGAACAATATAATGTGGGAAACAAACAGACAAACACACTGAGAGCTTGCGAATGATAACATCCCTGTTATACAAGAGCTAATCTTCGAAAATAATTATTTCCAGTTGCTTAGATCATTGTCTCATTATAAAAAGATCCCATCAGCTTCACAATGAATTGGAACAACAAGAGATGTATATCTCAAGAGGCCTGTAGGCTACATGTACAGTATGAGGCCAAGACAAACAATCATTTGAACCATGCCTTGTACTGGAACAACAGCCAATAAGAATTTACAGGTTGACATGGTGGGATAGGGAGATAATAATGTCAAGTATGCGTCCTTGCGATGGGCATTACATGTGAACAAAGGCCGGATGCTGCTCGGTAGCCATTATCTTGCCTGCCCTGTGGGGGAGATGGGTGCATGAGCAGTCAGGGTCTTATGCACCCCAAAAATCTGAGGGGGCACAAAGTACAGTGCCTTGGAAATTATTCAGACCCCTTTCATTTTTCCACATTTTGTTTTCTACATTATAACCTTATTCTAAAATTGATTCAATCTTTTTTTCCCTCATCAATCTACACACAATACCCCATAATGACAAGGCGAAAAGAGGTTTTTAGAAATGTTTGAAAATGTATTACAAATGAAAAACAGAACTACCCTTTGCTATGAGGCTTGAAATTGAGCTCAGGTGCATCTTGCTTCCATTGATCATCCTTGAGATGTTTCTACAACGTGATTGGAGTCCACCTGTGGTAAATTCAATTGATTGGACATGATTTGGAAAAGCATACAGTATACCTGTCGATATAAGGTCCCACAGTTGACAGTGCATGTCAGAGCAAAAACAAAGCAATGAAGTCGAAGGAATTGTCTGCAGAGCTCCGAGACAGGATTGTGTCGAGGCAAAGATCTGGGGAAGGGTACCAAAAGGGGCTTGGTCAAGAAGGTGACCAAGAACCAAATGGTCACTCTTACAGAGCTCTAGAGTTCCTCTGTGGAGATGGGAGAACCTTCCAGAAGACAACCATCTCTGCAGCACTCCACCAATCAGGCCTTAATGGTAGAGTGGCCAGACAGAAGCCACTCCTCAGTAAAAGGCACATGACAGCCTGCTTGGAATTTCCAAAAGGCACCTAAAGACTCACAGACCATGAGAAACAAGATTCTCTGGTCTGATGAAACCAAGATTGAACTATTTTGCCTGAATGCCAAGCGTCACATCTGGAGGAAACCTGGCACTATCCCTACGGTGAAGCATAGTGGTGGCAGCATCATGCTGTGGATATGTTCTTCAGCGGCAGGGACTGGGAGACTAGTCAGGATCGAGGCAAAGATGAACGGAGTAAAGTACAGAGAGATCCTTGATGAAAACCTGCTTAAGAGCCCTCAGGACCTCAGACTGGGACGAAGGTTCACCATCCAACAGGACAATGACCCTAAGAACACAGCCAAGACAATACAGGAGTGGCTTCGGTACAAGTCTCTGAATGTCTTTGAGTGGCCCAGCCAGAGCCTGGACTTTAACCCGATCTAACATCTCTGGAGAGACATAAAATATCTGTGCAGCAATGTTCCCCATCCAAGCTGTCAGGACTTGAAAGGATCTGTAGAGAAGAATGGGAGAAACTCCCCAAATAAAGGTGTGCTAAGCTTGTAGCGTCATACCCAAGAAGACTCGAGGCTGTAATCGCTGCCAAAGGTGCTTCAACAAAGTACTAAGTAAAGGGTCTGGATACTTCTAAAAACCTGTTTTTGCTTTGTCATTATGGGGTATTGTGTGTAGATTCATGAGGGGAAAAAAACATTTAAGACCTTTTAGAATAAGACTGTAACATAACAAAATGTGCAACAATTCAAGGGGTCTGAATACAATCTGAATGCACTTTACATGAGGGTGGTTGGGTGGTGGTTGGAGAATTGTGTATGTTTCAAACTGAAAAACAGATTTTCCTGCAATCTAGAACCATAATCATTATGCTTTATTAAATGTAAAAAATATATGTATTTTTTCTGCATATCTAAGCATATCTAAGCTGTCTGTATCCTCCTGACTGGTGGTTCTTTTTTTAAACAAACGAAATGTGCTTCTCTGCATCTCTGCTAAAATCTGGGTAAAAGATTGAAAGGAATGTGAATCTTATTCAGTACATTTAGTAAACGCTTGCTTTTCTAAAGTCTGCCAACCTTGCCAGCAGGCATGCCAGCTAAGCTGTAAGCCATCAAAATTGCTAGGTGTCTAGTAGTATTACAAAGAAACAATAACAACAAATCAAAAATGAAACAGGACACAAGTGAGGACGCCCATGTGCTCCCTTTGATCTTGACGCCTCTGTGCGCAGTCAATGCTGCGCTCATTCAGCATGAGGAGGCATTGTTCTGGGATAGGTCGTTTTAACCCGCGGCTAAACAAATCTCATATCACTGAGAGTGCTGTGCAGTTCAGCACGTACGGTCAAATGGCTAAACTCCTTTTACTCCTCCTCTGCAGAGGTCTGTTTTGAAGACGATCAACCAGCAGCTTTACCTTCTTATTGACTTTCTCCCCAGGTTTTCTTGCTCAGGCGTCGTGTGCGCTCTCCATGGTTCTGAAAGGCATCAACGCAATCCGCTCAAACAAACGGCCTTGGCTGCCCAAAACGACATTTCACAAGTAATGCAAATCAAGGTTAGGCACATTCAGAGCACAACCAATGCAACCATGATAGGACATATATCATTTGTATAGTATACAATATAATTATCACGCAGTTTGCAACTCTGCATACAATCAGTGTATAACATCACCGTTGGTTTTGTTCGTCAAAAAGCAAGACAGGTACGCAGGGGATTTCACCCGCAACAAATATTCTAAGAAATTCTGCACTGTGCACCGCCCCCCTCTAACTCTCCCGCTCTCTCTCTCTCTCTCTCTCTCTCTCTCTCTCTCTCTCTCTCTCTCTCTCTCTCTCTCTCTCTCTCTCTCTCTCTCTCTCTCTCTCTCTCTCTCTCTCTCTCTCTCTCTCTCTCTCTCTCTCTCTCTCTCTCTCTCTCTCTCTCTCTCTCTCTCTCTCTCTCTCTCTCTCTCTCTCTCTCTCTCTCTCTCTCTCTCTCTCTCTCTCTCTGTCTCTCACATACACGCTCTCGTCCCTCGCCACTTTCTCCAGCCAAGAAGCCAGCTTTGCCTCCCCAGCTTTACTCTACAAGCATGTCCTCAGACGTGCAGCCGTGTGATGAAGCGAACCAACTGACTTCCAGAGAGCACCGGATGAAGGTAACCCGCTGCACGAGTAGCAGAAAAGCCTGAGAGCAGGTAATTAAACTCACCAACATAGGTCATGCAAATCTTAAGAATGTTTGGTTAGAGAATGAAGAGAATTGCGCACGATAGGGGGATATCAATTTACTTGGGATAAGTGTATAATGTAACAACATCAGACGTGGCAGGATACTGACAGAACTTTGTGCGCAACAAGCAAGTTTCGACTTGACCTATGGTATATGAATGTCTTTCTTGGGCATTCACTACATTATACTGAATAAACCGATGCTATGCAATAGAAAATATCGCATAGGAGTCATATTTCCTATCGGGGGATGTAATAAACGTGTTTATCAGTGACATGGGAGTGGAGATGGTTTGCGCTTTAGACGTGGGTATCTGTATATTGTGCCATGCCATGATGCGGAATGGAATTGTCACATTGCGCAATGAAATTCAGCTTAGCAAATAAATAAATTATCATAGTGCTATGGAGATTGTTTTCTATCGCCTGTTGTTGTCGTCAATATTGGAATGATTCTCTTTTATTTTGGAAAAGTAAAAAGTATTAAATTCTCATATGATCCAAATCTTCTTTTCAGTGGATTGTTTCTGCATCCAACACAAATGAAACGATATATACAAGGGTGGTATACAATGTTACGATAATAATCTTTAATTAGTTGTCTTAATAATTACAATGATCATAAAGGGAATATTACATTTTCCACCATTTGCATGTCTGTTGCCGATCCATCCATGGAGCGGTTCCTTTCTCTATAGGAATGGCATTGCGCATCCCCGTGCCAGGCACTTCTCCAGCGTAACAGCAAGCATTTCGTGAGAGTTGGCCAATTTCAACAGAATCGACTTTTCCGCTTGGGCTATGGGCTACTATAACTGTATTGCGTTAAGCTGTTATTCTATTGTGCGACACAAAGAGGGTATACCATTTAAATATGCCGTTGATTTGTGTTTTGTATATGTTAATGTTTAAAATATTTAAAATCAAAGTTTTGAATAATCGTAGTCATTTTGCTGTGAAGTATGAAGCATCCGGAAGTTGACGCATGATTTGGACTCGATGTCCTTGATTTGGAGACCTTCATACCTCGTGCAAATACGACTCTGACCATCCAATGGGGACTGAATGCTATTGTTGTGTCCCCTACCCCCCAAAGGAAGACAGGGAATGTTTTTTTTGTCGATTTCGTCGTCAGCCTCCATTAATTTATGCCCCCCACCATCATAACAATAAATGGAGTGCTCGAATATGTTAAGGAGAGGAACTTCAATTATTTGACCCAACGCGCAATGAGTTTACTCGTGGTTGTTTTGCAGTGGTGGTGAGAGAAGGGTTTCGATTTAGTGCCAAACAACAGGGTATGTTCGACTGTGATGAAGCTGCACGTCTCACTGAATGTGCGCGTAAAAGCGCGTTTGGCACTGCGCGAGCAAACCCCGAAGGATGAGTTTGGATATGGCTGGTGCATGTTGACACAGATTAGCAGATTGTATGATTGTATAACGGACAGCATTAACAAGATTGTGAGCGATTCCAGATTTCTTAACAGATCAAATAAGAGGGCTTGCCTCATTATGTAGGTTGCATGACGTGTTTCAGAAATTGCGTTAAAATCAAGTTTTGGAATGAGCCACTGGTTTTGTGTTTTGAGGTCGCTGGAAGCTGGTGCAATTCCTCACGATAACGTCACAGTCGTGTCAAGCCTTTTGAGGTTGGAAAAGAAAAATGTGATTGGCATCGATTACCATCCCCATGTGATGTATGGGTCTCTGTGATCTCCAATAAAACTCTGGTCACAATCCGGGAGAACAAATGTGCCTGGCTATTCATAAATACCCCCATAGATTCACATAAGGATAAGGATATGCATTTATCAGACCGGGATAAAGACACACTGTCTCGACTGTCCCATCTGTAAACTGTAAAAATGACTTTTTGATCGAGTTGATGAAGGCGATGAGAAAAAAAACATGAATTATTTTATTGATTAAGAATCTGTGCTTGCATTACTGATTGGTCTCCCAAGTCTAAATGACGTTGGCCATTTAACAGATTGCAGAGGGGGCGAATGCTTTGAAGAAGGATGCAAATGTACCTCTTGCTAATGTGTCTGGTGTGTTTGATTAATTAGTGCACTTGATGCATTTGAGGTCCAGGTGCAGGTTGAAAAACGTGGTCATCATTTCTAACAAAAAGGCGCGGACTCTGCACTCTCTCTTTTACGTGCGTAAGTGCACTGGTAATTATTATGAACAATGTGACCCTGAATTCATTGTTGAAATTAATTGGTTTTGTGAGATAAAGACTGGGCAGACTCAACACTAGACCAATTGAATACTGAATAATTGTTGGTAGTGGTTTGGTTCTTGCAAAGTGTATTTGGTACTGGTACAGCTTGGCTGGTAGGGTGCATTCTGGTGCTCACAATTAAGAGCCTTTAACAGAATGGTTATTGGTATTGCCTTTGCGCTATCTTCGCAAAATAACATGCACGGGTAACCTAGTTTCATTTCCAGAGGAAAATACGATTGTTTTTTTGTACAGCACTGCCATGTACAGTACAGACCCGGAATACATTTGGTGTATTTCGTTTTTCCATATTACGTGCTTGCCATCAGCTATGGTGCAGATCAGACACACACCATTGCATCAGATTATTTGTATCCTACATTATTATGTGAGCGAGCTTTGAGAGGGTATTTTCTACCTCATATTCCCTGTCACAAACATCACATTTCTGAAAATATACGAAGGCCCTTATATAATTGCTGAAAAGCTTACTCGACTGATTTTTCCTGACTCCCTCTTCCACCGTAGGTGGGGTGAGCAGCAGTACACTTGTATAATGTTTGCCCGTTTAAGATGAATTAAGCTGCATGGCCAAGGGGTCACGCAGCACAGTCCTAGCAATTTGTGTGAAAAAATGTGCACAATTCTTTAAGCTGTCAGTGAAATCCATACAATGCGTTTTCGATTTATCCACAGGTAAATACTCTAGCTATTTCCGTACTGGTTATAATACTTTATTCAAGCTGTACCGAGCGAGGTTGTTTTGGAAAGGATCCGGTTTTTTTTACCACTTATGGTAGCATTTGCATGTACTTCTTCAGTAAATATTTACTGTTTACACATCGAGGACACAGTCAATACATTACTGTCAATATATTATCGATATCACATTAGAGACGCAACCATTAAAGAGTAAGCAGCATTTTGTGCCGTTGTGGTTTATGACCATGATTATCCCATACTGTTCTGTATAGGTATATACTAACCCTTAGGGTAAGACGCTGTATAGGGCTCATAACCTATATTCTATAGACTTGGAGATTTGTATCAGTGTGAATATGTTATGTTGCATATTGGCTGCTGTGGTTGACATGCTGGCTTACTAACAATGTGAGTAAAGAGGAAGAATGGGATTTGAGTTTGTGTGTAGGGAGAAGCTATGGATTTATTCATTTTTACCTATAGGATCGTTTTTTATCAGTGTTCCTTTTTGTTTTACACTCATTCTCCAATGTATCTACACCAACCATGGGATAGATGTGGAGTTTGTTCAGTGTCATCCCACTAAAGGTGGGACAAATTGACAGGCTATATTGATTTGGCAAAGACAGTTACCATTTAGTGAGATGCTATTTGTGTGTTTTCTCTATAAGGGCACCCCAAGCTGACCCCATCCGGAGACTTCTTCCTGGGCTGAACACAATGGAGACTGTTTGACAGTGGAAGTGGAGGTTTACTGTACAGTAGCTCAGCTGGAGTTCCTCACCCCTTCATGACATGCAGTGAGCCAATGCCACTAACAGGTATGGTGGACAATTGTAATTAAGATGAATGACCAATTGTGATTTTTAAGTTGTTGCTGCTCCAGAACATATTAGTTACTTACACTTTTCTAAATGGCTTTCATGTTTTGCATATAAGCCATCTATAGAGTTGTGGTCTGTCACGAGAGCAGCAAGTGTCTGCTTGAGAGATAGAGTTGTGGTCTGTTAGGAGAGCAGCAAGTGTCTGCTTGAGAGATAGAGTTGTGGTCTGTCAGGAGAGCAGCAAGTGTCTGCTTGAGAGATAGAGTTGTGGTCTGTTAGGAGAGCAGCAAGTGTCTGCTTGAGAGATAGAGTTGTGGTCTGTTAGGAGAGCAGCAAGTGTCTGCTTGAGAGATAGAGTTGTGGTCTGTTAGGAGAGCAGCAAGTGTCTGCTTGAGAGATAGAGTTGTGGTCTGTTAGGAGAGCAGCAAGTGACTGCTTGAGAGATAGAGTTGTGGTCTGTTAGGAGAGCAGCAAGTGACTGCTTGAGAGGGGCCACTTGAATGGCTCTGGAAGTCACACAGGTTCCCTGCCTCACTTGAAAGAGCAGCTGTTTAGGAGCAAAGTAACTTAAGGTAGCAGGCGTAAACTAAACACCTGAGCGGGCTACCCACATCCGGTTTTCAGGAGGAAAGGAAGCTAGGTTGAAAATACTGTATCCCTGAAAACAAGATGTTTCCCCGCTGAGGGTGGGAGCAGAACAGGCATGATAATTACTCACTTGTTGAATACAATTGCAAAGTTAACACTTAACACATAATGCGCTCCTAGCTTTGCCTATACATTCCCACCATGTGCGCATCATGTATGCTCACTTTTAAATGAACCCAGGCTCTAATGGAAAGTTCGAGAGGCTGGCACCAGGGGTGCATTTGATATAGCAGCGAGGAGCAAAGGTGTATTTTTAAAAGTTGACATTTAGTCGATTATGTGTTTGATTCAACGGACATAGGCCTTTAGAGCAGTAACCCAGCGGTGGTGATCGAGCAGTGGTGCGGTGGTGATCGAGCAGTGGTGCGGTGGTGATCGAGCGGTGGTGATCGAGCAGTGGTGCGGTGGTGATCGAGCAGTGGTGCGGTGGTGATCGAGCAGTGGTGCGGTGGTGATCGAGCAGTGGTGCGGTGGTGATCGAGCGGTGGTGATCGAGCAGTGGTGCGGTGGTGATCGAGCAGTGGTGCGGTGGTGATCGAGCAGTGGTGCGGTGCACATCAGTGGAGCTGAGAGATGGCACCAGTTAAAAGGAATGCCTGATTATCACGCTTTCAACCACAGTAGGCTGCCACATCTACGCTGAGCTGCTGGTGTCAAATCACACTTTTTAATTTTATTCGTATGCAATTAAAATTTTATTTTAGCTTTGTATGGATAAGCTGAGGCACCAGCGATGGAGGCTTGTTAAGGAAGTGGATGTAATTAGGCTAAAATGGGGGAATGGAATAAGAGCATGTGCAAACCTTCCACTCTAATGTGTTGAGCACAATGGAGTGGTAAGGATGTTTAGCAAGTCCTCTCTAGACGGTTTCTTGAGCAGCTACATTGACCATGCTAGTCACCACCACTCAGAACACGGAGATGTGTTGAGATACAGCATGCCCATCTCCGCTCCAAATAAGTACTTACGTTGCACGTTGCATGATTTCCTGATACAACTCTGTAGCCTATATCCTGTAACAATAGGGTTCTCGCAAGCCTGCGATTCAGCTCAAGGAACATCGAAAAATTCGGACAATCAAACCAGCCATGTAAAATCCAGCTGAATTGTGCTGTCATAACAGCAGTCATTACACCTGGAGCAGATGATGGGTTATTTATCTGACGTTGAAGGAGTCAGAACTTATATGGGGTGTACCGGAGGAACTCCACAGCACTGAGTGATGCTCCTCCAGATCTTTGTCTAGCACTGTGAAGTATGGATCAAATAAAATAGTGTCATTGCATTTCCTACAAAGACTATTGGAGGTTGTTGAACTAAGCGGTATGTCGTGTGTTTATCTTCTTCTTCTATGCATTGTGTCAGCATATTTCATAAAAAATGCTGAAGAGATGTAGTGACCCGGTAATTGGTTGTAAAACCCAAGCTTGCCGTTTAGTATTTCAGGGCTCTCTAGTCTATATGGTGGTGAATTACACTACCTCAGATGAACCCAGAGATGATTGTAGTGTAAAAGTTTGATAGAATACATCAGAAGCCATTACTCTTCAAAATTGGTTCTAGGTGATCTGTTTAGTGTCCCACAGGGGGAGACCTGAATACATTAAATCATGCAGGTTGGCATTTATTGGGATGACTTATGTAAAAGCTTATGTACTGGAGGAAGCTCTGCAGGGTAGTCACTAGCTGGCACAGCCACAAAGTCATACAATCGGATTTTAAACGTAACTCTCCAGGACAGGATTCATCCCAATAAACGTCAACATGCTTTAATCATGGCCGGAGAAAATTGAAGATCTGTTGATATCATTGTAATGAATCATCCATGCTGCATCTCTCTCTCTTTCCTGGTCTCCTCCCTCTGAATTAGCCTAGGCATCTAAAAGGTTGCAGTGTCTTTGAGGTGCACCGTGACACTGTTCCATTCTAATCAAGAGGGTTCACTGCATTACCCTTGGGCTAGCAGCTAGCCTATCAGCTATTGTTGGGACACAGCTTAAGAGATGGAAGAATGAGCTTCCCCACTGCTGTCTGTAAACAGTGCCGAATCCTTTGTTGTATCATAACAGAGAACCAAGACTGCTTAGTAATAGTAGTACGGGGCTCCCAGGTGGCGCAGTGGTTAAGGGCGCTGTACTGCAGTGCACTGTGTCATCAGAGACTCTGGGTTCACGCCCAGGCTCTGTCGTATCCGGCCGTGACCGGGAGGTCCGTGGGGCGATGCACAATTGGCCTAGCGTCGTCCGGGTTAGGAAGGGCTTGGCCGATAGGGATGTCCTTGTCTCATCTCGCACCAGCGACTCCTGTGGTGGGCCGGGCGCAGTGCGCGCTAACCAAGGTTGCCAGGTGCACGGTGTTTCCTCCGACACATTGGTGCGGCTGGCTTCCGGGTTGGATGCGCGCTGTGTTAAGAAGCAGTGCGGCTTGGTTGGGTTGTGTTTCGGAGGACGCATGACTTTCAACCTTCGTCCCTCCCGAGCCCGTACGGGAGTTGTAGTGATGAGACAAGATAGTAGCTACTAAACAATTGGATACCACGAAATTGGGGAGAAAAAGGGGTAAAATGCAATAAATAAATGAATAATAAAGTAATAGTAGTACTACTAAGTAGTAGTACCATCGATATCACAAGATATTTCTCTGCCTGTTTTCGGTTCTCAGACACAGCTGAGGAAGCCTCAGGTGTTCCTAAGTCCTGCCACTCATCCAGTAATAATTCCGGCTGCCATTCCCGGTGCTTAATTGCACTAAGCCTCGGCACCGGATAAATCCGGCCCTGCTCTTCTAGCTCCATTATTATTGGCTCCATAAAACATTCAGCAGTCCCCGCTCCCGTTGGAACCATGGCAGAGCAGTGACATTGTAATTTTGCAGCCAGATCTAATTCCTCCATGATGTGGGATTGGAAGAAGACAGAAGACATGGAGAGATGGTTTTCCCTCCCTGCCCTCTGACCTCCCAGGTTGGCTATTGGAGTTGCATTTGATGGTGAGGGACACAGAGAATGAGTCCAAGAGAGGAAAGTGTTAAGGGGTGATTTGTTTTCCCAATCCCCATTCTAGACTCAGTAGGTAGAGAATGATACAGCCAGCCTGGCTCATCTGGCTGTTATTGTTACCAACTCTGCCCAGACAGAATATACTGGACTCTGGAGGGATGTTTCCCACTACAGTGCTACTGCTGTTGCTGCTGCTGACTGTGTGAATGTTTGTGAGAGAGCCTTGTGTCAATTTCTCCCCTTTCGGGTCATGAACACTAACGAGCAATTAGACAGGAAGAGGGACGATGATACGAGGCTGAAAAAATGTCTCCCTACAGTCCTGGTGAGTTTGAGCTCTTTCAGGCAGAGTCTGACAGGACTGGGTCTTTAATCATTCACAGCCACTAACAGGACCAGTGAGACTGTCTGAATGGGTTTGTGTTATGTCAGAAAGAAAGATAGCATCTCAAACATTTGACATTCACACTCCAGGAAGCCGTACAGATACACACGCACATAAACTCATGGTCACACAGCACACTGGCACACATACGCACACACACACACACAAACTCCTATGCCCATCCTTTTCTCTTCATTCACCATTCCCTGGATCACTGTCATCATCTCTATTTCCTTTTTCTCATCTACACACTTTGGAAAAAAGGTGCTATCTAGAACCTAAAACAGTTCTTCGGCTGTCCCCATAGGAGAACCCTTTGAAGAACCCTTTTTTGTTCCAGGTAGAACCGTTTTGGGTTCCATGTAAAACCTTTTCCACAGAGGGCTCTACATGAAACCCAAAAGAGTTCTGCCTGGAACCAGAAAGGGTTCTACCTGGAACCAAAAAGGGTTCTCCAATCGGGACAGCTGAAGAACCCTTTTGGAAACCTTTTTTCAAAGAATGTACCTTATAATGATGCCCTCTTTCTCCTGGATACTGGGCTCCCCCCAAAGGTTGACATGTCTACCAAGGTGATAGGTTAATCATGTGTATTTCTTGAATTAATTCTGCATTTCCCCTGCCCTAGTGGATCTGTTGTTTTCCCATCCTCAGCCATTCACTTTCAAGAACTAAGTGTTTTGAGCCCCTATGTAAAGGACTAACATGGTTTTAAAGGTCATTCTCACACTTTAAATTCAATTGTACTCTTAAAAGGCCTTAACATCTTAATTACAAATCCTTATTGTAAACCTCTGTTGTTCTATGTCACCTTTGCCCTGGTCCTGTCCTCCGACCATTAAGGAACCCTAAATGCCCTAGAACGCTTTATTTCATTCTCTGTTCAGTAGATACTGCCAAAACGTACCATTGAAAGGAATTGGCACGAAATTACAGCATCAATCCATTTTTCCGTTTAGTCCTTTTGCGAGCCTCTTGCAACATAAATACTGTACTTTTTTTGGTGAATGTTCAGAACTGCAGAATGTGCCAAAGAAGCAAGTCTGTAAATTGCCTATGCAATTTTACAAAGCAATTGTGCTTCTCCCATACCAGTGTCAGTGGAGAAAAAAAGGCAATCTGCGAAAATTAAACTTCAATTAGAGTAGTGGAGAGACTACTGCTTCACACAAAAGCTCCATTTTGTACAGGCCCACAAGCTCTCACCAGCTAAACACAGGCTCTGAACTGAAGATAATGACGGAATCCTAGCAGAGAAAAATGCTCCTGTCCAAGACGCTGGCTAATTTAAGGAGCAGAAAGGGAAAGGGAAAGGGGGATACCTAGTCAGTTGTACAACTGAATGCATTCAATTGAAATGTGTCTTTCCTCATTTTTTTTCTTCTCTGGGATTCAATCCAGCAACCTTTCGGTTACTGGCCCAACGCTCTAACCACCATGGTGGAGGATCATGTTGAACACGTGTTAAAACCGAGCGATACTAATGCAGGCAATGATCATTTGAGGTTACAGATTCAGCAGTGCCTCAGTTAATTCTTGTGCATTTGTAAGTGCAGACCTGTTTATACTGTAGCTTCAGGTATAACTCATCTCACCTTTTGTTTCTTTTTCTACTATGTTGTGTAGTAAAGCCCAGTTCTTTTATGTGCTCAGCTGGTTAGATTTACTGCGGCTGTCCATTCTGTCTAACTATACGTAAACGCAAGACAAAGGCCAGATAGCGGTTGTAAATACCGCTGTCTTGTTAGTCTTGGATGGCATTTCGTAGATGTCTGTTATTTCCTTGTTATTTCTCAGAAAGAGCAAAGAGGTGTGTCTAGCTGTGCCCGGGGGGACAGTGGAGGGAAATCACTGGAGGATGTAGATATATCCCAAGGAGGAAGAGTGACTGGGACAAAGAGGAAACAGGGTCATGACATACTTCCACTATCAAAACAAGACCAGGACGACTCCAGACATATGATATTTCAGAGACATTTCCATAAGCCAGAAGCACAACATGTCCGGATCATCCAATACCTAGATATCTAGCTAACTTTCTCAACCTCAGGCTGTCAGTGAGAGAAACAACCAGCCATTTGGCCTATAGACCTGCTGCACACAGATCCATGACTCGACCCGACATTCATGAAGAAACCATTATGGACAAAACCCTTTCCAGGTGGCTGAATTGACATTTGGAATAAATGCCATGGAGAAAGAGTGTATTTCAGCCATTTGTGTGCGTTTTAGGAACTGTGCACGGCCGTCCCCCCGATGATTCCATGTGGTATTTATATGCGAGTTCTGTGGGTTTATGAAAGGATTTATTATGTCCGTTATTATCTTTAGACTCCCCGTTGAGTCAGCTGGCCGTGTCAAACTGAACGGCCCCGTCTGATATGCTGTTACTTTGAGTTGACAGAGACAGGGTTGCCGAGGGGGCCCAGAGAATACAGTGTGTCCGTGTAACACAAACACACTCGGGGGATCGATTCTCTGAATTCACACCCTCTGACAGACCTCTCCGGGAACCATCCAAGAAAGGAGGCAGGGCGCTAAAGAAAAAGAACAAGAAGCACAACCAGAGAAAAACTCTGTGCTTGTCAGACCAGCTGGAACAAAGACGAGTAGAGAACAATGAACAGGCAAGCGAGCGATAAAAAAAATTAATAATTCCAAGGACTAAATCAGAGGGGCTTCGACTCAGAGACAAGAGATCATTGGGAGCTGTTAGAATGCAGGAGACACTATTCTCTCTGCTTCACCGTGTTCCGTGAACGTGGAGGTGGAAGGTATTTGGGTATTGTCTTACTGGTCTATCTCATCAGTCAGGATGGTGGCAACCTGGCCATAGATATATCAGACCAGATGCCGTGTGATGAGTGTGTCTGTGACGTATTGGCCTACGTCCTGAGGTGGCGGTAGGTACAGACAAAATCCTTTCTTTTTTTTTTACCAGTCAGTCCCCATCCTTAAATACCCCTGGCTTTCATTAGAGAAAAGCCCGCAGCTCGTTTCAACAAGCACGTCCTGTTGTGAGTATAAACAGCAGGCTGCAATGCTGTCTTTGTTGCAGTTAAACAGAACTACAGGGAAAAGGGAGGGATTGGTTGCCAAAAAGTAACTACTTTCTTCTGTAAATAACAGAATGTCTTTGGATATATAACAATAGGCTTGTATAGAGATGAATACATGCCGAAAAAAGTTGAATGAGAAATCTGCTCTGCTTTATTCCATCAGACTAAACATATGTGCATTCAATGTAGATATCATCTTTAATCCACAGACATTGGTTCTGAATTGGCTGGTGTTGGCTGAGTGGTGCTGTCGACCAAACTGCCTCATTTTGCCTTTAAGGTCACTCAGATCCTTCTCATTATTATGTGCATGGTGAGAGAACATTTCTGCGAGCCAGTGGTGACTCACCATGGTCTTGCCTATTGACTGAAGTCTGGAGGCGTGACAGCTTTCACAGTTTTGGGCAGTGGAATGATGAACTGCGCTTAAACTCCCTAGCAGCGATAATGTCAGGAGAGAGCATTAAGTCTAGGTGACATGAATGAGAAAAAAAAACATGTAAACAATGACTAACATTTTAATCTGTGTGAACAGGATGACAGTGGTTTAGACTTGGAGGATCAACCACTTATTGGCTAGGATGGAAAGGTCTCCAGAGTAGTACCACTTATTCAGCCTTCCTAGTTGATTTATACCTGATTCATTTGGAATACGTCTCCATAGATCCAAACCAATATGGCCTCCTGTCTCCCAGTGTATCAACCTGTAAGCAAAAATATTTGAAATAGGCTGGATAGAATCATTATGTCTGCCATCACATCAGGCATCACATACCTTGGAATTAATCCAGAAGGACCCGGATTCTTATACTGAGTTAATTGAGAATTAAGCTGTGTAATTTCGTGGCTCTGGAAAGAGATCCCTAGGGGACGTCTTTCCAGTGATCTATTAACTTGTGATTTATTGGTTCAGTTGTTCTCCTTTCCATCGCAACCTGACCTCCTTCCTCCTCTGTTTCAGTTCATTATTCTCCCTCTCCTCTCCCCACAGTCGCCTAATATTTCCTGTCTGTCTCCATCTCCCTCCCTCCCCTCGTGTGTTCTCTCTAGCTCTGCTTCTCGCCTTAGCGCAGTGATGGGCTTTTCCCATGCAGCTGGTTCTTAATGGAGGCCCTGCTCCAGAAAGCTGATGTTAATGTTGACTGGGATCACCGACTCTCCTCCGAGGCACAGAGTGGTGAGAAATGACTGTGCTACCTCCAGCTGGCCTAGCCCAATAACTTCTCATGTATGGATCCGGAGGCCTGAATGGGGGAAAGTGTACTGTTTGGGTTTAGAGGAGGGGTGAGTGGGTGGGGGGGGGTCGCAGGGTGTTTATGATAGGATGTGTGTGAGTGTATACTGATGTCTTAAGAAATTAAGGTGAATGATAGCAGGTCATGAAGGATAATGAAGGAGGGTTAGGATGCATTTGGGAGACATCCATCCCTGACAGGACAGTGTGTTAATAAAACAGGGAAAGTGGGCCTGTTGCTCCCTCAAGTATTGGTCCGTCCGTCTTGCTGTCAACAGCATTGACAGTCAGCCTGCTCTGCTCCTGCTCTGCTGTGCCAACCTCCCTTAACCTCACAACCCTGTCTGACAGCCCTGGAGATGTGCTCTGTTCTGAGAAAGAGAGGTGTGTGTGTGTGTGTCTCCAGACGGTGCGGTTAGCCTCATTTACATCAGAGGATTCGTCGTGACAGTGACCCTCGCTGACGAACGTAAGCAGACAGAGATCCCCCCCGTCTGTTTTCTTCACGTTCTGCCATCAGTCCCCGGCTCAGAGTCTGTAAAGCAGCCATCCATGCCACAGCCTCGGTGACAGCACAGGGAAAATCACATGTCATCACTCCACACACCGTCTCCTCACATTCCCCCGGATGCGTAACCTGCCAGCCTTGCTATGATCTCCACAAACCAGACCAGGCATCCATTTTACATTGAACGGGGGTGGGGGCTGGTTCCATCCTGATTGGGTGACGTTCTAGTGTCTGTGTTATTTGTGACTGTTGGAATGCCATGGTGTGCGAGACCCAGATACGCATAGCGACTCATTCCCCAGTGCTTAGAGCCAGGAAAGCCCCATCCGTCATGCAAAGATCACCGTTGTCCTGTCTCTTTGAAGTGATGGTTGGATTTGGTGAGGCAGGACACAGTGCCTCCGGTGTGAAAAGGTTCTACTACCGTGGGGCGACTCGTTCAAAAACGCAAGTTGCGTTCCATATTTATGTATGAGACCAGGTGTGTAGCCAGGAACCCAGCCAAGTCAATCCACTTCCAATTCACCCTTGGTTGAGAGTAATCCAGTATGTAAGTGTCTTTTTAATATTTTCTTCGGAAGGTGTGGTAACCCTTGCTCTCATATAAACCCACAGGGGAGCAACATTAATCAAAAGAACACAGAAGGGGTTTGATGGATAGGGTTGATGATTTGAATTTCCCCTTAGAAATGATGGTTTTATTCGTCTCATCTGTGGGTTTAAATCAGGGGAACGTCCGTTCCAACGGTGCCCGGCCCTCTAAATTGCATGCAGGACTCAAAAACTGGAGATTTATCGTCTTCCTCCACTGGCCTGCATGAATTATTTATTACTCAATGTCTCTCACACAACCCCCAGCAGCTCTTTAATCCACACTGATATTAGCCTGCCTGACTGTATATTGGTGGACTGAGAGACGTATAAAAACCGAACTTCTGCGACAACACATCTCGCTCTCTCTCTCTTTTTGTCTTCAGTTTATCATGCAACTTTGAAAAACTTTGAATACTTTTGATCTCAATGCTTTGCCCGGTTGACCCAATGAGGCATTGTGCAGGTGGTGTCTGCCAGAATGATGAGGTACATGGTCTTAGATTATCCTTTGAATTACCTGTTTCTGTGCATGTAAGATTGGGAAGGAGAGAAAGAGAGGCTGGCAGACTGGGGGGATAAGGAGGGGATGATACCCAGAGTAAAGGCTGTCAATTTGTTCACTGTGAGGAGATGTGATTGAACATGTCTCTGGCTACTTGGACCACAGCCCCGCGTCTCCCCAGTGCAGGGATTGATTGAGTCGTACCTGCCTAGGGTTCCATTGGCCCTGCGCCTGTCCACGGGCCACGTTCCCTCTCCCTGCCCAGTCTGTCAGCCCCTGAAGTTATGACATCATGAGCCCCCTCATAAGGCACCTCCATTGTTTTGAAATGAAGGGACATCAATTTCCCAGACTCCACTGCCCAGCGGATGATTTGTGAGTGCTATTATACTCCGAAATCGCTCTTGAAAATGGCTGCGGAATGGAGAGAGTTTGGGAGGGGTGACTTGCTGCATGGAAATGGTGTCTAAGCTGCCTGTTTTGGCCAGTCCCAATAGTGGTATTTCACACTTTTGGGGTCAAAACCCCACGTACACCTACATGTAGATCTACTCAGATTACAGAGTTCATGGTTATTAAGCTAATATTTTTGCCCTGAAAGTGGCATTTGGAGAAAAATATGACTTTGTAGATAGGACTGCCAGCTAAGAAAGTGAGAGATGGAAATAAATAGCGAGACAGAGGCAAAAAATCACCTGGATGTCAATGGACCATTTCCAGAACTTTCTCTCTTGTCATTTGTAGAAGCAGCAGACCTGGGTACCATCCAGTTGACAGGTTTTCATGTCGAGGCTTGACTAATTAGTTAGGAAGCCATCAGAAATAAAGAAATAAAGAAATAAACTACTGACTATTCGAAACACGCCTTCCAAACTTGATCACAATGGATAGGTAATGCATTATTCATTACGATTTCATTATGAATTTTTTTTTAAATTGTACGGAAAGCGTGTGTGAAATTGTTTTTATTTCCTTGAAGAGTACCAAAATATGGCAACAAAATATGAAAATGTAAAGATCAAGTCGCATTCATATTTCATGTCTGCCCTAATTCAATCTCCTCTATTTCGTTTTCAAAACATTTGTCCACATTTCAACTCTAAACTTTAACGGATGTAAGAGTGTGAATCTATTTAGCGTCCTTTCGGGAAGAAGCAACTTACAGTACTTTTGCTTTCAGGAGCCACTCGGCTCGACACAATACGTGGTCAAATGCAGAAAGTTATCAGTGCCGTGCAGGAGCGTAACGTCCTCTTCACCACTCACCGAAGAATTCAATTCTCCCACATGGACATGACAGCAGAGGGCTATTCTGCACGGGCAAGATCAACATTACAGTGGAAAACAGTGAAATAATAAATGCTGAAGGAATATGTTGGGATATTTATCTGAAGGGCCTGAAGATAGGGCCGAGGTGAGGAGAGGACTTGTTTTTGCCATTGGCAGATTGTGACCAGACCTTCTGAATACTAAACATACTTGTTCCTTTTGTTTTCTGATAATCCATCCCCGTGCATTGTTGACTGTAGATGACAACACAATATCCTGGTCTGGGCCCGTGGGAGTGTCACTAATGTTTGGGATGGGATTTACTAGGTTCGGTATTTATTCCCATCTTTTCTCTCGTACACAACAGCATTTGCGTTTACTATGGCAGGAAATTTGAAAACAAAAAGTCAATTTTAAAACAAGCGTTGTATCCATTAAACACAAACCAATTCTCGATGGATACAGAACCAAACAACGCAAAATAGCAATATCTGAAAGAGCCATTGAGATGCCATCGGTATTGCAGCAATTGCAACGTCAAATATACAAACTGTACAAGTTCTCACAGAGTACAAATCGACAGCGTAAACAATGCATTCATTCACACAAAAAAGCTGTATATCCCTATATGTTCCTGCCAGGAGTTCTCAGGAAAGCTATGAGAATTGCATCGTGTAAACTTCAAAGGGAACAGAATAGCCTAAATCTCTGTCACTGTAGTAACCTCTGACCTCAGATAGTATTACATCAGAGTTGAGAGAGAAGACGTCCTCTCCATCCTGTAACCTTTGTTTCACCCAGATATCCTCGCCTGCTTTTCCAGGAGTATCCCCCGTTATTCCTCTTGCAGAGGGAAATTTAATTTTAAAAGGACTCCTCGCCGGAATTCTTTCTAGTCGTGAATGTAATTCTATTATCTCAGAGAAAACCCCTCCTCTGTTCTTTTCCCATCAGCTACTAAACCTCTGGGAGTGCCACCGTTGATTCACTCTACTGCCTGATGATGAGTTCATACAGTGCTCCACACGCACCGTTCCTATTTCTCACAGCCTTCAGATGTTTAGGTCTGATTTACATAGATTTAATACTGGTAGGTTTGAAAGGAAGGTCCAGCATTGCCATCAAGATTAACCTGATCAAATCAAATCAATCAAATCTCACTGTGCTGGATGGTGAAAGAAAGTAGTTGGCCATAATGTGTGAGCTAACCTTTATGACACGGATTTAATATTGATTCACTTCTTATCAGCCCTCCTGTGGCTGGCTAACCCTCGCACCATTCAGGCTCTCCCCTGAACTTTAGGCAGAAATCTTTTTATCCCAGTGTAAAGTCAGAGCTCAGCAGAATAGACTGCTTTCCTCCAAAGGATGATGAACACTGTAAAAGCCCACTTTTCAATAGCAGGGATTTCTAGGGGGATGGGATGAGGTTGAATAAATATGCAGAGGCTGCATGGTTTTGTCCGAGAGCACAGAGTGAACAGACCTGCTTATCAGGTTTTAGATAATATGTGGGGGGAAAAAACAAATCCCCTGACCTCTGAATGTCATTATCAGGCCGGTTTACTAGCCCGTAGTATTCACTGCCTGCTTCCTTTAGCCATTAACATGGGGGGTCCATTCTCCAACTGGCTGTTTTTGTAGTCAGACAGCAGCGAGGGGGGTGGCAACAGAATCTCGTTGATATTCATCTCACATTGAGCTAATTGTTGGGCTGTTTACGCACAAATCTGAAATTGCCTCATAAACAGATTACATGAGAAATGTACAAGAGGGAAGCGTTTGATTGAAAAGTTGCAATAGAAGACTGGTTGAGTGGAGGTTTCATGACTGTGTACAATTATATACGCTAGTTCCAGAGAAAGATTTAATAAGCAATCACCCCTCTTGTCAATGTCTTCCAATATTAGCATAAATGAATCCTTCACTCCATTACGCTAGTTTCTGTATGGATGTCATGCTTGATGATTGCCAGTCATCTCCAAGTACAGAGCCAAATTCGTTGTTGTTCAGTTGATGAGAGAAGAACCTCGAAAATCATATCAAGAATATTAGAAGTCCAAAATAGAACACAATGCATTTTCCAAACAGCACAACGCAAGATCAACAGCTGTTTCAACATAATCTTCCTCCCGCATGCTAAATTAATAACACAAAAAAAGAGTTGATGTAGTCAGTCAGGAAAACATGGAATACCACAATTCATGGTATCCGTGTAGGGACTGCTCACTTGGCCAGCTTCATCTGAACCTGTATTAGTCACAGGTATGACAACTCTATGAGTAACAAGGTCTAGGACAACAAGTGCCAGCCGCGGGCTCTACCTGCGCCAGGGTCAACTACTATAATGTTTGCATTGTCATTCTCTGTCATTCTCGAAATCACCTCGCTGGCGTCGTGACGGGAAAGGCCTTCCGCCTCCTCATTCTCCTCGTTCTCCTTAATGAGCGCAGTTAACACAAAGCAGGAATATATACTGGGACATACTGAGTGGGAGAGAAAAGCAGAAAGCAATGCTAATAGCTAAGTAAACAAACTAATAACTGGAGCGCTCGGCCCTGGGGTTAAACAACAGACCCCTCTAATCAATCTCGTTGATTCAGTCGCATTGATATTCATACAGGGAGCAGCCGAGAAGATGTGTTGTCTGAACACGGTCAACTCCAGCCCCCGGTGTCTGAGCCGGTACGTCGGAATAAACAAGCTGCTGCAGACATATTCACCCATGGAGAAAAACACAAAAACACATGTGTACGGCATGTTCCTGTAAAATAGCATGCACCACTTTCTTAGACAACTGCAAGCAACTCATCTGTGACGGATGAAAGGTTGCTGAGAGCATTTGAGGTTGATCAATATCTAGGGAAGGCAGTCTGAGAATAACAATTCAAGTAAACACAAAGATATCCATCATTTTAACAAACATACAGAGATGTGGAATAGAGAGCAGTGAGAGCTCTGCATTGCAGAGATGTAGCCTATTGTCAGACACCAGCAGAGGCTGATTGACGAACAGCTTTTCAAAATGGTATAATCAAGACGTTATAGAAGGCAGTGAGCAGAGACACGCACTACAGCTGGTAGGGAGGCACAAAGTAGACAACAGGGAGAGCTGGTTAAGACGTCAGCTAAGGGGTGATTCTCATTGACGAACATTTTAGAATAGACCCTAAGATCTATAACAGCCCCAGTCAAGCCTCGTCATACTCCTGAACCATGATAGAGCAGCAGCCCATACTTGGAACCCAGGCCCTGACAATTGGCGCAGAGGGACACCGAATGCTAGAACATTGCATTATGGGCTTTCACTCCTGAGTATTTCAAAATGGAAACACTGGCAGGCCTGTTTAATGGGTTATTCTAGCTATAGGGTATTTTCAAAGCACTTAACAGTTTGATAGCGGTGCAAATATGTTTTTCTGTAAAAGGAGAATTATACTAGTCTCTAAGGGGTATCAAATGGAAATGCTAGAGTCTTTGGACATAAAACATCAATTTCACCAGGGATTGCATGAGGGGAAATTGCGATGACTCTAAAAACATAATATGAATTATCAGGATAAAGGTAAGACCCAGAAGCAGACCGAGTTGAAGTAACAATGTTTATTACAGCAACAGGGGCAAAGGTACAGGACGGCAGGCAGGCTTAGGGTCAGGGGCAGGCAGAGTGGTCAGGTGGGCGGGCTCAGGGTCAGGACAGGCAAGGGTCAAAACAAGGATGAGAAAAGAGAGACTGGTGAAAAGCAGGAGCTGATACAACACACGCTGGTTGACATGACAAACAAGACGAACTGGCCAGCGACAAACAGAGAACACAGGTATAAATACACAGGGGATAATGGGGAAGATGGGAAACACCTGGAGGGGGGTGGAGACAATCACAAAGACAGGTGAAACAGATCAGGGAGTGACAATAAATAGATTAAATCCCCCGTAGTTCATGAAGCAAACTATTCTACCCAGGGGGTGTCCAATGCACCCCCTAGGTAGAATAGCGATGAAACCATTTGCTTGCTTATACCTGAGACAATTTGAAGTATAACTTCATGTCTACTATTTGCTGCATATAACCATCTCTCTTGAGTTTATCGTTCTCTGCACAATCATAGCAAGCATAGCAAGCTGTTGTCATAGCAAGCTGTTGCACAACATTAACTCACAGTAAGCCAGTGCATATGGAAACATCCTATTTAGACACCCATGGAGGTCTGCTATACTGTGTGAGCATGCTCCGCACCTATCTGCAGTCTGTACCCCTCTCTTCAAGGAGGGCTGAGCTGAGAGATTTCCCAGATAAATGGTTCTGTCACCCAGTCAGGACGCCGTAGAGGCATGTCAGAGAGACAGAGGGCCTCATTAAGACGTCTTATAGCCAGCGCAGCACCGCAGCTCCCCTGGCCCTTCTGGAGCTGTACTGACCCAGGAGGGGTGATGATGGCAGGCATCCTCTCATGATGGCAGGCATCCTCTCAGAGCCCTCTGGGCCTTCCTGCCTCACCACCTGTACTCTACCCACCGGCAGGGGGGAGAGAGGAGCAGCTGCCATATTTATAAAGGTGATTCTGAGAGAGTAAAGGGGTAGGGTGTAGTTTCTCCATTATATCTGCTTCTCCGTTATACGCTGCCATCTGCAGCTTTTTTACAAGGTTGAATGGGGTAACTTAAACTAACAGATTAAATTGACACCATACATTTCAGGCATTGATGGTAGTGATAGCATATGCTTACTTTTATAATATCTTAATTCTGCCTAATCAGAAACAATTGAATTTACTGTTTACCTCGAAGGCTTCTGTTTACCACTGAAATCACAGGGGGGTAAAGTCTAGATTGTAATTAGTTTCAGATGTTTTGCAGCTAAACCCTAGTAGATTCAGTTCAATCTTGAGTTGCTTATTCTCAGCTACAAAGTGTAATAGAGTATGTACAATTGATAGGCTACAATCTAAACCTTGCCTCAACCACCAGATGACCTCTAACCTACTACAGTAGTTCTGATCATTATGTTCAACACCCAACACAGGGACACCAGCTCTGACCTCACAAACCCACTCAGTCACATAATTGTACACACACTTTCATTTTTGACCCTCCTGTACACACACACACACACACACACACACACACACACACACACACACACACACACACACACACACACACACACACACACACACACACACACACACACACACACACACACACACACACACACACACATATATATGTATATATATATAAACACACACACACAAACACACACGCATATATGTACATATATATATAAACACACACACACACAGCGATGTACCAGCCAGGTCTAGAGTAAATCAGCGATGACTGTCTGTTGGGACAGGCAGGCAGCTTTATTAAATCAAAGCCCCCTCCCAAGAGGGCAGGGTAATTTATGAGGGAAGATTAAGGAGATGGAGTATGGACAAAGACAGCAGCCACAGCCAGACAGGATCCATGGAGAACCAAAGACCACACTTCACAGCCCTGATGGGCATTCTCACTGACACACAGATGACTCTCCAACCGGGACAGATACAGCTTGCGCCACAGACAGAGAAGAAGAACTCAACTTTATTGGAACTCAGCAGAAGCTGCCTCCTTATGTCTTTCATCACCATATCGCTACTTTACAAGCGGCCTCACTTGTATGTTTAGTCAGCTAGCAATCTGCATCAGGTATTAACCAGATGTTGAGAAATATAGCTTGCGTTCAAAATAGCGAGGATGTGTAAAATACCAATGTAAGACCTTGAATGGTTTCTAATATTATCATCAGCAAAATTGACGCCGGCAATGTTATATCGTATAATCTTTCTGAATTTCCAGTATCGTCATCATGTGACTGTCACTGTCAGGATGGGGTGTTCCCTGAGGAGCCAGAAATACCTTCACTAAACAACGGAATAAGAACTTCTCACAGTGATGCAAATTCCTCCAACCCGTTCCACATGATCAGCTCCCACCAGAGTGTACTTTCCTTTACATGTGTCTGATCAAACTAACGACTTTTCCTATTAGACTAATGAATGAATTATAGCCACAGAAACAAAGATCATTAAGCACATTTTCACCAGGGGACAAATCATTTGGACAATGTAACGTTGGACAATGTGAAGAGAAATGATCTGGTAGCCCACCAGTTCTACATATCTGCATTGAAGAGAAAATGACCTCCATCACCCCTGTCACGCCTCAAGGGTGCCATTTCATCTCTGAGGGGCTTTGTGAGTTCTTCACTGCCTTCTTGTTTCAGTGTGATTACTCATAACAGGCAGAGTAGGATATTGTCCCCTAAACAGAACACGATATCATATTTGAATCTGCTCTGGGATGACAGTGTACAAAACACAACCATAGGCACAGGGCTTATGTCTCATCTAATAACTTTTGTCTTTTTTATTCCTTATTTTAATACCTCGTGTTCTTTCGCAGCCTGCGGTTCGGTTCATAAGCAGGTGTTACATTCATTCTCCACTTAAGGTAGAGTGCCAGGAGTGTTTTTATGTAGCGGCTGGTAAAGAGTTTTCAAAACTCTGTGTTGTTGTTTTTGTCGCACTGCTTTGCTTTATCTTGGACAGGTCGTAGTTGTAAATGAGAACTTGTTCTCAACTGGCCTACCTGGTTAAATAAAGGTGAAATAAAAATGTAAAAGAAATGACATTTTTCTGTTTCAAATATTTTTTATTGAACACACACAAGAATGGTGTATAGATATACAAGACAGGTATACAATTCTTATCTAAACATAAAAGAGCATACAGGAACAACAAGACCCAGAGTTCTGGGTACAAAACAAATTATACAAAACACGACATACAGAACAAGGACATGTAGAAGGAAAGAGGGTAGATGTCACCCACCCACTTATTCCCCCTTTATCCCCCCTTATCCCCCATTACCCCCAACTGCTCAGGTGGTGGGGCCAGCACATGCTGCCCAAAGGTAGATTAAAATATTACAATTGAGGGTGCGTTAATAAGTACAAATTCACAGCGCCGACTCGTCCAAGTAGGAGAGGAAAGGCTGCCAGATTTGATCAATGTTGATCATTTATTGTTCAGAATATATCTAATTCTTTCTAAGTGTACAGTGTTTGCCAATTCACTGAGCCATAATTTGGTAGAGGGCGCTTCCCTCCTTTTCCAAAACAACAAGATAATTTTTTTTGACGAAATGAGACTGTAAGAGATGAGTTGTTTTTGGGAGTTGGTTAATCCGTTTAGGGACTCAGACACTCCCAGGATTATCAGAAGCGGGACTGGGTCTAATGAAGTCTCCAAAACTTCAGAGAGGATCCCAAAAATGCCACACCAATAACCATGCAAGCTAGAGCATAGTGCAAAGCAGTGGAGTAGTGTACCCTGCGCAGCCTGACATTTATCACACATGTATCCGGAAATATCCTATGCAGTTTAGTTTTGGAATAGTGTAATCTGTGTAATACCTTGAATTGTATGAGACGATGTCTGGAATTAATGGAGCATGTGTGGATATACTCCAAGCTCTCTTCCCAGTCTGCCACCGAAATGTCAGTCCCTAGTTCTTCCTCCCATTTTGCCTTAATGGCATCAGTAGAAGGTGTGCTAACAGATTGAAAAGCATCATATAGAAGCGATATCAGTTTGTCTGAGGTGGGGCATATTTGTATGCATCCGTCAAACATGGAAGGTTTAGCATTCCCAAATGTTGGGAGGTGTTTTCTAACGTCGTCTCTAATTTGTAGGTATCTGAAAAAATTACTTCTGGGAAGGTTATAAGTTTCCCTCAGCAACTCAAAGGAAGCAAAGGTCCCTTGTATATATAAATCCCCTATTGTACTTATCCCCAGCTCTCCCCATCGCTCAAAGGTGTTATCAAGGTTAGAAGGGGCAAAGGAGGGATTCCTGGCGACAGGGAGCATGAATGACATTGGTCTTAACTCAAAGTGGACTTTAATTTGATCCAGATTCAGACTGTGCTATGTATAATAGGATTGTTACAACAAAGTGACATCTCCAGATTGACAGGCGACAAAATCACAACGCCAATAGAGAAGGGGTGACACTCCTCACGCTCCATACTAAGCCAGCTGGATGCCGGGAGTACGTCATCCAACAGAAACGTACCAACGCGGAGGTTAGCGGCCCAGTAATAAAATATAACATTTGGGAGAGACAATCCTCCTTCCATCTTGGATTTACAGAGGTGTTTTTTACCTATCCTGTGTGTTTTATAATCCCAGATGAAATGATTGATAATTGAGTCCAGTTGTTTATGAAAGGATTTAGGTATGAATACTGGGAGCAGTTGTGGGAGGAAGACCATTTTAATGGCATTAATTCTTCCGAGCAGGGAAATTGGGAGGGTTCTCCAAAATTGTATGTTTGCCTTGAGTTATTGCATCAGAGAGGGGAAATTCTCTTTAAATAGTAAAGAGTATTGTTTGGTAACTACAATTCCTAGGTAGGTAAATTTCTCTGAAGATAACTTAACTGGGCGATGTTCTAGCCAGGAGGTGTTTTGCGACCGTATGGGCATTAATTCACTCTTGTTCCAATTTATTCTGTATCCCGAGAAGGTACCAAACAAATTGATCACATCAAGAATAGCTGGAATACTAGCTTGGGGTTCTGTTACATAGAGGAGGATGTCATCTGCGTATAGGGAGATCTTATTTAGAGTATCTTTAGTATTATAGCCGTGTATTGCGACAATGATTGGTTAGTGAGTATTCTCGCACAGGGGTTCCTATATTAAAGCTGCATCCAATTTATGAACCCATCTCCAATATTACATTTCTGTAGGACCTTGAATAGATAGGGCCACTCAACTTGGTCAAAGGCCTTTTCAGCGTCAAGAGATATAACGGCAAGGTCCACGTTGGGTAACCTCATAATGTTGAAGAGGCGCCTGAGATTGAAGAATGAGTTTCTGTTAGGGACAAAGCCGGTCTGGTCCGAATGGACCAATTTGCCAATTAAAGTGCTAAGCCTGTTAGCCAGAGTTTTTGCTCAAATCTTTTGGTCTGTATTAAGGAGAGATATTGGTCTGTATGACCCTACCTCTTCTGGATCTTTACCCTTCTTATGTATAACTGTAATGAACGTTTCGTCCAAAGTAGAAGGGAGAGCTCCATCCTCATTGGCCTGAACCAACAATTTGTGCAGGTAGGGAGAGAGCATGTTGCTGAATGTTTTATAGAATTCACCAGGGTATCCATCTGGGCCCGGGGTCTTGCCACTCTTTAGAGATGTAATTGTTTCTCAAATTTCTTCAAGAGATATTTCCTTATTCAGGAAGTTAGAATCTTCCTGGTTCAGGAGATTACAGTCCTCCAAAGAGTTTTGCATAATTAAGGGGTTAGGATCTGCTTTAGATGTATATAGAGTCTCATAAAACTGACGGAATCTGTCATTGATGTCTTTGGGGGAGTAATTCCCCAGATGCAGATTTAACTTTGTGAATCATTCGGTCACTCACATTTTTTCGAAGTTGTCTGGCAAGTAATTTGTGTGGTTTGTCACCAAACTCAAAATATTTTTGCTTGGCATAGAGAAAAGATTTAGCAATTTACCTGAGAGAATCTGATTATATTCTAGTTTAAAATAGGTACTTTTTTATGTTTCTCCATAGATGGATGGCTAGCATTCTCCCTATGAAGTAAGTGAATTTGTCCCTCCAGTTCTTCCAGTTTTCCTCTGTTTTGCCTACTCCTGGCAGTCTGAAAGGAGATGATACAGCCTCTTAGATAAGCCTTCAGTGTTTCCCACAATAATGCTGGGGAAGTCTCTGTGTTGTCATTGGTATCAAAGAAAAATGTCATTGGTCTTTAAAATGTTCACAGAATGTTGGTTCTGTGAGGAGCTCGTTTGGTACAATGTCACCCAATCTCAGGGAGAAGGTGCGTGGACTGTGGTCCGAGATTATAATATCATGATACCTCACATTACAGGTATAGGGGAGTAGTCTAGCATCAACCAAAAAGTAGTCAATTCGAGTGTAAACATTGTGAACATGAGAGTAAAATGAGTATTCCCTACCCGTAGGGTTAGTGATCCTCCATATATCAAATAAGTTTGAATTTTTTTATGTAGGTGTTCAAGAATTCGCTTGAATAGGAGGTAGGTGTTTGCCAGGTAGAGGATCTATCCAAATATTGGTCTAGCACACAGTTAAGGTCCCCTCCAATGACCAGGTTAGTATGGGATATATCTGGAATCAGGGCAAGGACTCTTTTGAAAAAAGAGGGGTTATCAAAGTTTGGCCCATAGATATTTAGTCGAGTTACTGAAGTAGAGTGGATTTCTCCTATTACGATCACATAACGACCCTCTTTATCCGCAATAGTGGTTTTATGTAGCAAGGGAATTCCTTTCCGTACCAGAATCGCTGTGTCTCTCGTTTTGGCAGAGAAGTTAGAGTGATACACTTGCCCCACCCACCTACAATTAAGTCTGCTATGAGTGTTATTTTTCAGATGGGTTTCTTGCAAAAATATAATATCCGACGATAGTGCTTTCAAGTGGGCTAGGACCTTGCCTCTCTTAATTGGTTCGTTTAAACCCTTGACATTCCAGGAAGTGAATGTAAGCCCCGCTCTCCTCTCGTTTGTAGTTCCTATGGTGGCCTGCATAACATGTAACTCGATAAAAAGGTAAGAAAGTGCACCAAACCATCATGATCAGCATATGTAGCACCTACACCCGACCAGTATCCAACCAACCCCTCCCCCCTGCAAGCACCTTTACTTCCCACCCTGTTCCCCTAATTTCCCCAACACTTACAAATAGGAGAGAAAAAAAATCGAGAAATCAAAATAATCAACATTGTCTGGCTGATGCCAAAAAAGCACGGCGTGACCTCGAACAAGAGGTAAAACAAAAATAAAATCCCAACTATACGTTCACCTCTCACTCTCCTAGAACTTCTACTAACATATGAACTGAGGAGACTCCCGCAAATAAAGTGTTCAATTAGCATCTAATAAACCTAAACATAATAAATTGCAACTTAAACATATTGCGCACTTAAGGGTCAATCCCTGAGATAAGCAAGATATAGCATCACAAGATTATATTGCTAAGCAATGCCGGTCTAAACATAAACCATCCGCAACCGACATAGACAGCAGTACCTTTACATACTGTGGGTCAGAAGATCGGAACAAGGATTTTGCTCAATTAAACGTACCAAAGAAAAAAAAAAAAAAAAAGATTAACAAAAAAAATAAAAAATGTTTTTTTTATATATATATATACTGTATATACATGCACACACACACACACACACACACACACACACACACACACACACACACACACACACACACACACACACACACACACACACACACATACAAAAAAATGAATATATAAAAATATATATGTATGTATATGTATGCATGCACATACACACATATACACACACAAACATATACACACATACCCATACAAACATTCATACCCCAGAATAACAATCTACACTGATTTAGAATATACACATACATAATACTGAAATGCTAAGAGAAAATAATAATAAAGTACAAATAGTAATTATATGTACGCACACCTACACAGACACAAGCACTACAGAGGGCTGGTGGGAATCTAGTCGGGAGAGCGGCCCACGGCTAGACAAAGGCAGAACGGCACAAAACATCAACTTGCTAACCAGGTGTCTGCGTCTGCGTCTGCCCAACCATCACCCCCAGTCCCCTGCAAGCAATAAGTAAATGGTATGGTAATAAGAATAATGTAAGGATTGAAAAATAAATAACGAAACATAACAAAAATGGGGGAATATAAGTCTATTCATCCGAAAGTGTCAATGATCAAACCTGGAAGGCCTCCCAAATATGCATCGCTCTGAGCACAGCCGGGATGAAAGTGAACTTAACGTTAAATGAGAGCTCTGACCGCCATCCATTGGTCGGCTCAGCGTCTTACATGTTCGGTAGCCCTTGCTGAGCCCGTTTAATACGGTTTCACCCGTTATGGTATAGTATGGATTTGAGTCCATGAGCAGACCCTAACACACAATGACAAGGCACTCTAACCTGTACGGGTGATTGGCGCATTTTCCCGGATAAATTTATCTGCGTCCAAAACCGAGGAGAGACAAATCTTCTCACCGGAAGGCGGGGTAATTCTTAGTCTTGCAGGGAAGAGCAAGGCTGGGTGAAGATGGAGTTTGCAGAGTTTGGTCTTGACATTTTGGTGTCCAGTTCAGCAATAGTAGTATTAAGATCCTCAGCTACAGCACCACGTAGCTCCCCCAAAGCCCGGGTAAGTTCTGTAAGTGTCACGTTGTTGCTTGTGCCTTCCGCCATGTCTGTCTCGGTGTTTAGTGGGGAGTAGGCCTCCACTGTGGATTTATTGTCCTTTGGTCGCTTATTACTCATTTTCACATAGAAAGTTACAATCTTGTATTAGAAAGAAACGTTTGTTGTAAAAAGTGCCATAAAGTAGGTTGAATGAGATTATTTCGCAAAAAAAGTTGCAGGAGCCTCTCACACACAGCTGTTCACTCCAACATGCTAGCTCCACCGAGCACAAAGTTTCTCTGTCAAGAAATCACTTCTTCTTTTTTTTGTATTTTGATTTCTGCAAGGTGCTGTGACACAAAATTAGCATTTCAACATCAGGCTGCCTGTTAGCGCCACATAACTGAGTAACTGAGTGCTCAGGGGAATTTTTTATAGATGTGGCATGTGAGGTTGAACTGCTCATTTACATGTGAGGTGGCCAAGACACTTTTGCATATCATGATTAGCTTAGTCTAGTGGAGTGTATGTATTATGTAAATCGTGGTTTACAGGTGCTTTAGGGTTGGAGAAGGAGACTATAAATCAAGCAGTAGGGCTGAGAGAGCAAATCCCATGGCAGTTACATGTTCCACCCTTGAACAAAGTCCCTGGCCTTCATACACAACCATAATTATCAGTTCTACTCATGAAACTATTCAAGCAACAATCACCTCCCTTTCACCACTCCTTCTCTCTTAAAATATCTTGAAACTCTTCACAACTAATGTTTGGTATGTGATGGTGGCTCTGCTGTTAGCATTGGCCACTGCTACATTAATCTCACTAGTGCTATATCTAACAAGGACACCCAGAATGTGACGACAAACAGAGTGCTGGATCATGACTGTACGCTAATGGCTCAAATATATTGGAAATGGAGCTTCAAAGGTGTACATGCTCGCATTTGAAGTTCTTTGTCAAGCAAAGTCACATATTGCCTATGATCCAGTTTTTATTAATCGCAAATAGAGAAGATTATCTGTTGGCCAAAGCTCACACCCTCAAGCTTGGGCCATTAACAGCCGTCCTGTATCTGAGCTAAGTAGGTATTAAATGCATGAGCTCTGTGTATTTTCATGTATGAAATTTTGCAGCCTTAGGTTGGCTTAAAAATGTGCACAGTCCACGGCCAGTGTGTAAATCTCAACCAATGAGATACAGCAACATAAGGGAGTCCCTAAATCCTTTACTTGACTGCACAGAACTAGTTCACTTCTAACTGACAGTGAAGCATACACCCTGCTGTGTTGTTATGGATTTAAAATGTACATACCTTAATGTTTACTTGAAAAGTTGTGTGTCTGCCCTGGTATAAGCGCGTGTCGTTTGCTTCGATCGTCTTTATGAATTTTTAGCTGAAATAAAATCTTATAGACTTCATGGTCGGTAGGTCATTATCGTCCTGTTCAACATGCTGGCAGGTTGTATTTCATTATCTGAAAAATTATGTATTCACTCAACCTCCTCACTTCTACACATAACCTCCTGGGAACGTAAAGACAACTTGAAGGCAGCTAGAGGTTGGTCCATTTATTTAGAGTCCATAGGTATAGGACTGTCCTATTTTGCTAGATATTCTTGTAAAATAAATGGTTAATCTCAATGAGACTAACCTGGTAAAATAAAGGTCAAATAAATATGAATCATTCCACATCCAATCTTCTGCCATTCCCCTGTATAATTCCTTGAGGTGAAACTTCATAAGTGCCTGAGGCATGGGCCAGTCAGTCACTGCAGCATAGTTGTGAGGTGTGTGTGTGACATTCTGAAGGTTGATGTGGAGATTATCTCTGTTCATCTTGTTACTGCTCATTACAGTGGTAATGTGGAATTTCAGCAGCTTGTTCAAGCTCTCAGGAGACTGAGAAAATCATCTCATATGGGAGGAAAACTGGAAAATGTAATTAAATTATTATTATTATAATTTTGTACACCTTTATTTAATCTTTATTTAACTTGGCAAGTCAGTTAAGAACACATTCTTATTTTCAATGACGGCCTAGAAACGGTGGGTTAACTGCCTCGTTCAGGGACAGAAGACAGATTTTCTCCTTGTCAGCTCGGGGGATCCAATCTTGCAACCTTACAGTTAACTAGTCCAACGCAATAACGACCTGCCTCTCTCTCGTTGCACTCCACAAGGAGACTGCCTGTTACGCAAATGCAGTAAGCCAAGGTAAGTTGCTAACTAGCATTAAACTTATCTAGCTTGGAAAGCTCTCGCCAGTTTGTACAACACGACTCCAACCAAAGCATACCGGACCTATTTTCTCTCCATATCCCCGGACTCCTACCGCAAGCTCTGGAACTTTTCACCTGGATCATCGCAACTAGCTAGCTGCTACCCGAGTGACTACTACTGACTAACGTCTGTCCCGAAGCAAACACCAATTAGCCTGGAGCTAGCCCATGCTAGGCCCATTCTCCCAGCTAGCTGAAGAGGCCCACCAGCCACTCCAGGGCTACAATACCTGGACCCCTTCTACTGCCGGTTCGAGGCACGGAACCCCGCCGACCCTTCACGACTGGATTACGACTTAATCTGCTCAAAGGGGAACTCAACTGGCCCCTACATCGCGACGTCGCCTGAATGTCCATCTGCTAGCCTCCTAGCCATGGCCCACTAGCTGTCTAGAGCATATTGGACTGTTAGCTGAATAGATCCATTGGCCAATTTCTTGGGCCACTATACCTATTTTGCCAATTGGACTTGGACCTCTCTGCTACTTGGAACCCTACTAATCCAGAACGACTGGTCTATCGACATCACCACACGCGGAGGCTAAAACAGACTTTTCTCCGTTGAGACGTCCCTCTAAGGCCCTTCTGCTAGCTTGCTATCCCAGGCCTGCTAGCTGTCTGAATCGCCGTGTCTCCAGCCAGCCCAACCACTCACTGGATCCCTATGATCACCCGGCTACACATGCCTCTCCCTAATATCAATATGCCTTGTCCATTACTGTCCTGGTTAGTGATTATTGTCTTATTTCACTGTAGAGCCTCTAGACCTGCTCAATATGCCTTAACCAACCATTTAGTTCCACCTCACACATATGCGGTGACATCACCTGGATTAAATGTCTCTAGAGACAATATCTCTCATCATTACTCAATGCCTAGATTTACCTCCAATGTAGTCACATCCTACCATACCTTTGTCTGTACATTATGCCTTGAATCTATTGAATCTATTCTATCAGGAACCTGCTCCTTTAACTCTCTGTTCTGAATGTACTAGAAGACCAGTTCTGATAGCCTTTAGCCGTACCCTTATCCTACTCCTCCTCTGTTCCTCTGGTGATGTAAAGGTTAATCCAGGCCCTGCAGTGCCTAGCTCCACTCCTACTACCCAGGTGCTCTCATTAGTTGACTTCTGTAACTGTGGTTTCATGCATGTTAACATTAGAAGCCTCCTCCCTAAGTTTGTTTTATTCACTGCTTTAGCACACTCTGCCATCCCGGATGTCCTAGCCGTGTCTGAATCCTGGTTTAGGAAGACCACCAGAAACCCTGATATTTCCATCCCTAACTATAACATTTTCCGACAAGATAGAACTGCGAAAGGGGGTGGTGTTGCAATCTCTGCAGAGATAGCCTGCAGAGTTCTGTCTTACTGTTCAGGTCTGTACCAAAACAATTCAAGCTTCTACTTTTAAAAAAACACCTTTCCGGAAACAAGTCTCTCAACGTTGCCACATGCTATAGACCACCCTCTGCCCCCAGCTGTGCCCTGGACACCATATGTGAATTGATTGCCCCCCATCTATCTTCAGAGCTCGTGCTTCTAGGTGACCTAAACTGGGACATGCTTAGCACCCCGGCCATCCTACAATCTAAGTTTGATACCCTCAATCTCACACAAATGATCAATGAACCCACCAGGTACAACCCCAAATCTGTAAACACGGGCACCCTCATAGAAATCCTCCTAACCATCTTGCCCTTCCCTGCTGTTTTCAACCAAGATCTCAGCGATCATTGCCTTGTTCTGGTCCTTCTGTGGCTCAGTTGGTAGAGCATGGCGCTTGTAACGCCAGGGTAGTGGGTTCGATTCCCGGGACCACCCATACGTAGAATGTATGCACACATGACTGTAAGTCGCTTTGGATAAAAGCGTCAGCTAAATGGCATATATTATTATATATTATTGTTGCCTGCATCCATAATGGGTCTGCGGTCAAACGACCACCTCTCATCACTGTCAAACGCTCCCTGCATCCTGTAGCACAAACTCAAAAGTTCTGGGATACTGTAAAGTCCATGTAGAACAAGAGCACCTCCTCCCAGCTGCCCACTGCACTGAGGCTAGGAAACACTGTCACCACTGATAAATCCACTATAATTGAGAATTTCAATAAGCATTTATCTAAGGCTGGCCATGCTTTCCACCTGGCTACCCCTACCCCGATCAACAGCCCTCCACTCCCCACAGCAACTCGCCCAAACCTCCCCCATTTCTCCTTCACCCAAATCCAGATAGCGGATGTTCTGAAAGAGCTGCAAAATCTGGACCCATACAAATCAGCCGGGCTAGACAATCTGGACCCTCTCTTTCTAAAATTATCTGCCAAAATTTTTGCAACCCATATTTGTTCAACCTCTCTTTCGTATCATCTGAGATTCCCAAAGGTTGGAAAGCTGCTGCGGTCATCCGACTCTTCAAAGGGGGAGACCCTCTAGACCAAAACTGCTACAGACCTATATCTATTCTACTCTGCCCTTTTAAGGTCTTCGAAAGCCAAGTTAACAAACAGATTACCGACCATTTCGAATCTCACCATACCTTCTCCACTATGCAATCTGGTTTCAGAGGTGGTCATGGGTACACCTCAGCCACACTCAAGGTCCTAAACGATATCACAACTGCCATTGATAAGAGACATTACTGTGCAGCCGTATTCATCAACATGGCCAAGGCTTTCGACTCTGTCAATCACCACATTCTTATCGGCAGACTCAACAGCCTTGGTTTCTCAAATAATTGCCTCGCCTGGTTCACCAACTACTTCTCCGATAGAGTTCAGTGTGTCAAATCGGAGGGCCTGTTGTCCGGACCTCTGGGAGTCTCTATGGGGGTGCCACAGGGTTCAATTCTTGGGACGACTCTCTTCTCTGTATTAATCAATGATGTCACTCTTGACCTGGTGATTCTCTGATCCACCTTGATGCAAACGACACCATTCTGTATACCTCCGGCCCTTCTTTGGACACTGTGTTAACAAACCTCCAGACGAGCTTCAATGCCATACAACTCTCCTTCCGTGGCCTCCAACTGCTCTTAAATGCAAGTAAAACTAAATACAAGCTCTTCGACCGATGGCTGCCCGAACTTGCCCTCCCGTCCAGCATCACTTCTCTGGACGGTTCTGACTTAGGTATTTGTCCACATATTCTAAGTGTCTGGTTAGATTGTAAACTCTCCTTCCAGACTCACATTAAGCATCTCCAATCCGCCGCAGCCCGTCTGGTGTTCAACCTTCCCAAGTTCTCTCACGTCACCCCGCTCCTCCGCTCTCTCCACTGGCTTCCAGTTGAAGCTCGCATCCGCTACAAGACCATGGTGCTTGCCTACGGAGCTGTGAGGGGAATGGCACCTCAGTACCTCCAGGCTCTGATCAGGCCCTACACCCAAACAAGGGCACTGCGTTCATCCACCTCTGGCCTGCTCGCCTCCCTACCACTGAGGAAGTACAGTTCCCGCTCAGCCCAGTCAAAACTGTTCGCTGCTCTGGCTCCCCAATGGTGGAACAAACTCCCTCACGACGCCAGGACAGCGGAGTCAATCACCACCTTCCGGAGACACCTGAAACCCCACCTCTTTAAGGAATACCTAGGATAGGATAAAGTAATCCTTCTCACCCCCCTTAAAAGATTTAGATGCACTATTGTAAAGTGGCTGTTCCACTGGATGTCATAAGGTGAATGCACCAATTTGTAAGTCGCTCTGGATAAGAGTGTCTGCTAAATGACTTAAATGTAAATGTAAATGTAAATCTACAAGTCTCTACTAGGTAAAGCCCTGTCTTATCTCAGCTCACTAGTCATCATAGCAGCACCCACCCGTAGCATGCATCCAGCAGGTATATATCACTGGTCACCCCCAAAGCCAATTCTTCCTTTGACCGCCTTTCCTTCCAGTTCTCTGCTGCCAATGACTGGAACGAACTGCAAAAATCACTGAAGCTGGAGACTCATATCTCACTCACTAGCTTTAAGCACCAGCTGTCAGAGCAGCTCACAGATCACTGCACCTGTACATAGCCCATCTGTAAATAGCTCATCCAACTACCTCATCCCCATACTGTATTTATTTATTTATTTATTCTTGCTCCTTTGCACCCCAGTATCTTTACTTGCACATTCATATATTTATATTCTGCACATCTACCATTCCAGTGTTTAATTGCTATATTGTAATTACTTCGCCACCATGGCCTATTTATCGCCTTACCTTCCTTATCTTACCTCATTTACACATACTGTATATAGACTTTTTCTCCTGTATTATTGATTGTATGTTTGTTTATTTCATGTGTAACTCTGTGTTGTTGTATGTGTCGAACTGCTTTGCTTTAATCTTGGCCAGGTCACAGTTGCAAATGAGAACTTGTTCTCAACTAGCCTACCTGGTTAAATAAATTAAAAATTAAAAAATAGTCCTCCATATAAACAACAGCAATGTGTTAGCCTAGTGCTCTATATCAACAACAGCAATGTGTTAGCCTAGTGCTCTATATCAACAACAGCAATGTGTTAGCCTAGTGCTCTATATCAACAACAGCAATGTGTTAGCCTAGTGCTCTATATCAACAACAGCAATGTGTTAGCCTAGTGCTCTATATCAACAACAGCAATGTGTTAGCCTAGTGCTCCATATAAACAATACCAATGTGTTAGCCTAGTGCTCCATATAAACAATACCAATGTGTTAGCCTAGTGCTCCATATAAACAATACCAATGTGTTAGCCTAGTGCTCTATATCAACAACAGCAATGTGTTAGCCTAGTGCTCTATATCAACAACAGCAATGTGTTAGCCTAGTGCTCTATATCAACAACAGCAATGTGTTAGCCTAGTGCTCCATATCAACAACAGCAATGTGTTAGCCTAGTGCTCCATATAAACAACAGCAATTTGTTAGCCTAGTGCTCCATATCAACAGCCTCACAGGTTATTCTGAGATAATGGAGGACACAGTATTAGTCCACCCTGCCAGCCACACTTTCCCTCTCAGTTCAAAGCTCTTCTGCATCTCTGATGGAGATAGAGTTCTGTGTGTAGATGGTGTGGCAGTGCCTGCCTCTCAACAGTAGTGTTGTTGGTGGAGCTGCAGCATCAAAGCGGTGGTTTGTTTGCCGTGTGAGATGGAGCACTTCCCAGAGGACTGTCAGGTCAGTGTGGTGTTGTGCTCGTCGGCTCCCTGGCAGGGATTGACAGGAGAGGGCAGCACCAGTGCTGACAGAGCTCAGTGGGAGTGCCCTTCCAATTAGCAACCAGTAACCTTCCAACCCTGCCCTGCTTTCAGCCCGGGCTCCAAGGCCAGACAGGGATGCACACGTAGACCTGAGCACACACACACACAGACACACAGATCTACTCACATTGTTGAGGAAAACTCGTTCCAAGGATCAGGCAGAGCTCATTGTCAAGTTAATAAGAGTTTATTCAAGCAATTGCAAGGGAGATCACACTCAGGATAAACCGGAGAGGAACTGAAAAGTTACAGAATTACACAGTCATCATATACTTATTCTACACAAAGAGATGCTAAGTTGAGAGATACGGGGGACTTGGCTCCACTTCCTTAATGCATTGAACAAACAAGAACATGTTCTAACCAGTTCTCACAGCCTGTGTGTCTTAGAGAGGGGAGTGATGAGTTCTTTAAAGCCTATTCAAATAGAAGAAGAATTTGGCCCTGTACTGGGCCTCTAGTACCCGAAGTGATAAGGAGCCAGCAGCAACTCACTCCTTTGTGCGGTGTGTGAAGAGGGTACTGGACAGTTACGGACAATTACCAGTTGATATAGTACATATAGGACTATTCAACTCAAGTGTTCACATAGCATTAGGCTGTAGCAGAACAACAACATCCACACACGCACAATGTTCAACGGAATCCTTAAGGCAAACAACTCACAATTAGTATGGCCAAACACCAGGCACTTATACCTCTCCCAACCAACAGGAGACTGAACTGTGAATGTAGATTCATCTACATTGCTGAGGACTGTGGTCCAAGACTCACTTCATTCCATCTCATTGGAGTGGAGCACTCTGCAACCCACTGACAACTCATTGATCATCACCATGAACACGTGTCATGTGACGATTCACCTATTAGGAAGAGGGGTGACCCATAAAACTAACTGTTCAAATTTTGTTCCCCATCAAGAAAAACACTGATGTCCCCCCAAAAAGTAGTAGTTTCCCACTCTATATAAAACTCTATAGCCATTTTGTGTTTTTCTTAAGGCAGTGTTTTGTAGCATTATGTGAATTATGCAATATGCTACGCTTTTTAGATGGTCACTCTTGTATGTCATTTCTATGAGCAAATATATATATTTTTTACGAAAAGGCTTTGACAATTGTATAGCAGATTGTATTGATCGTTATGTTCAATCCACTGTGAGAGAAGCAGAGGAAGGTTGGTATCCAATTGCATTCAGTCAGAGGGAAAGTCGCATTGATCGCGCTTAAAGTGACAAGATTGAGGAGGCCCATATTGATGCTCTATTGTCCCTGTAGAAATAGAGCATTGGACAAAGGGACACGGTGCGGATGGTTCCCCGAATGTGAATGGGTTGAAAGCAATGAATCAATCCTGGTGTGACTTATAATAGATCTAATAGTTCATCACACCTTCATACTACTGGACTAGTGTATCCAATGACAGGCAGACATGGTGATTTAAAGAGACAAGAAAACACCATGGAAATAAATAAGGCCTGTGCACATGCAGGGTGAGAGGTCCTCCGTGCTGCTTGTAATAATGTACTGTTGAGCACATGCACTGACTGAAATGGTATTTCTTCTCAAAGGCAGGTGTTGGAGCGGCTGGGTTTTCATGGGATTTGCTCCACATTATTCAACACTGAGAAATGTGGGTGATTCTCCACCTATGAGGAGAAAACACACATCACAACAAGAGAGACCACAAACCACTACATGAATAGAGACCGAAGACAACAGCATAGGCAGGGCAGCAACACATGACAACACAGCATGGTCCATCGCTGGAATCTTAATGGCATAGTGAGAACATTCTCAGCTGGCTAAATGTGCCATGATGCAAAGAAGTTGAGTATGGGGTCTGGAATCTGAGACGGATGGGGGCAGATGTGGACATGTCTCAAGAAGGATATTATATTAAATAGACAGACGGAGGGGCAGAATTAAGATGTGAGGTGAGAGGAAGATGGAGAGTTGAGAGGTAGAAAAAACAGGTAGAAGGAAAAGAGAGCAGCACCTTTAAATAACTGTCTGCCAGGAGCCGGAGATCCTTGCTTCAGTGATTCCTGTTTAGTTTAATCCCGCTTTAGCCTCTCATCTACAGTGTCCACAGGTTTCTGCTTCTGTCAATGTGTGCGCTGGATAGGCAATTAGGCATGGAAATGGGAGAATTAAAGCAGGTTGCATACTTAAAAGCTGATGTGATTAACAACTACTAGCAGATTTGGCATATTTCAATGTGCTGGGTTAGAATGCTGTGGAATTGTACGCCATCATATATCTCAGCAGCAACAACAATGGCTGGAGTTCAGTTTGGATTCCTGACCTGGCAACTTCTGTACGTCACCACCAGTTCTGTTAATGGAAAACAGCGAAGGCTTTTAGAAATTGCTGCTTTTCAATTTGAGGACACCAGAAGCATGCTAGCTGAGCTCATTTCAGCAAGTGGTTATCGATTCATCTATAGTTACAGACACTTTTGACTTATCCATTGTCTGTCTACTACTTTGTGAAGTATTTCAGCTGTATCTTCCTGAAGAAAATGCATTCAAACCAGCTCCCTTTTCTAAATAGAGATGGTGCAGTAATATTTACATTGGAAAATATTCTACTGAGCCCTGGCTTTTGTTTTGCTTGATGTACTGTATATTGAATATATCCCAACAGCAGTCTCTACATGCACAAATATGACATGGCGGTGTATCATTAGAGGAGTGTGGGGGCGGCAAACGGAAATGTCTGCTGCTGTCCTCAATCTTGTTCTTTTTTAGGTGCACTGTACTTACAGAGAACATTTCAGTGAATGGAGCACAGGAAAGAAACAGCATTGGCAGTCACTATGGGATGACGAACAATGTCTCTCATGTCATCTTATTTGATAGGCCTTGAATTGGAAGGCCTTACCACACAGTACCCTGAGAGTATTCGGAGAAACAGGGGGAGGGATGCATGTTAGATTATTGAATGGTAACAATTTCCTGATTATACTGTAAATCTCTACTCCAGGCCACAGAGCATTAGGACTTGTTTCCATAGTCTATTTATACCCTCTCATAGCAATATCAGCTTACAGAGTTCTATACAGAACACCCTACCATGAAGAAATGGAAATCAATATCAAACTATTATTTCTATACAACTAGCTCTATGTGGCCTTATCAGGTCTGTTGCATAAAGCGCCAGCCACCAAACCGATGGGTTTATGTCCAGTGAAGCCTGCTTATTTGTGATTGAAACAAGTGTCCGCGAGGCATTCTCTCACGAGATAAATCAGATGTGACAACTGAATCTCTGTTGCCCTCGCGTGCTTGTGTGTGTGTGTGTGTGTTTGTAATAAGTGGTTGACCATGCTCTTGGGTCATTTCCCTCCTTGCTTTTAATTAGGTTCTAAATGTCAAGATATGAATCGCTCTGCACTGTTGTTTGAACCGCTATGTGTGAGCAATTTGTTGTGGCTCAGTCTTCCAAAGAACTGTTGTTCATCTTTTGTTTCTGGTTGACCCGGTGGGCAATTACAAAGAGATTCTAAATGGACACAACGGCAAAGAGAGAAGAGAGAGGATGGATGTGTGGGAGGGTGATTGAAAAGCTTCTGCCTTAGGCAGCTTTGATCTCTGACCTCTATTCCTTCTGTGTATACCAATACCACCGTTGCCGGATATATGTGCCATGGCAACTACCCAAATAAGGTCACATTTCCTCCACATGAAGACTATTGTATGGTTTAATTAAAGCTGGGAGAATAATGAGCCAAGGTAAACAGTAATTACAGGAACCAAGTCATTGATTAGAGTCAGGTATGCGAGTGGCCCGATGGGGATTTCTTCAAAGGGAATGTCTCAGAATATCTGCTTGATTGGGCTATGCCGCTTAACACATTTACATGCTTACACGAATGCTGGAAATAGGCCTAATTTAATATGGGTTAATATCATACTATTCTTAAAAAAAAAAAAAATTGTATTTTACCCCCTTTTTCTCCCCAATTCCGTGATATCCAATTGCAATCTTGTCTCCTCGCTGCAACTCCCTCACAGGCTCGGGAGAAGCGAATGTCTAGTCATCCGTCCTCCAAAACGTGACCCGCCAAACCGCGCTTCTTAACACCTGCCCACTTCACCCGTAAACCGGCCGCACCAATGCGTCGAAGGAAACACGCTCAACTGACGATCAAAGTCAACCTGCAGGCACCCGGCCCGCCACAAGGAGTCACTAGAGCACAATGAGCCAGCTAAAGCTACCCCGGCAAAACCCTCCCTTAACACAGATGACGCTGGGCCAATTGTGCGCCGCCTCATGGGACTCCCGGTCACGGCCGGTTGTGACAGAACCTTGGATCGAACCCGGGTCTGTAGTGACGCCTCAAGCACTGCGATGCAGTGCCTTAGAACTCTGCTGCACTCGTCAGACTATTCATACTATTCTCCATAACATTAATATACAGTATATTAAATGAATGTCTCCCACCTCCATTGAACTGTTATTGAGTCATAGAATTTATGGGAGTTCCTATCCACTCAACAGGTGACCAATCAAACATTGCCATCTATTACCTTTGTGGTGATGAATCTATTCCCAGAGTTCAGATACGCTCAGTGAATTATGCATGTTCTATAGATAGGCCTCCAAACAGTGAGGAGGTGAAGCCATGATTGGACCAGCCTCTAACACATTAAGGAGGTTTCCACATGGGCATAAATAGCCAAACAGCCCAATAGTGACACTTAAAAAAGCCCACTTATATTAATGAAAAAGGTTATTGCATCATCAGTGGATTGATCAGGGTCACTGATGGGTAATGAGAGGCTAGTTGCTGTGGAAACAGTGATAGCAGTCCAATAAAAGTTGGATCAGGTATGAGATTGGCTCATCCCAGCAACAGTCACACAGCAGACGTCAGGTTCAGAGTGCTCCACAGCACTGGTACAGAGTAGCCCAACACGACTTTCCCAAAAGATGCATCTGTAACACCCAAAGAAAGTGACTGGATATGTGCTACGACCAGTAACATCCAAAGAAAGTGACTGGATATGCTATGACCTGTAACACCCAAAGAAAGTGACTGGATATGCTACGACCTGTAACATCAAAAGAAAGTGACTGGATAGGCTACGACCTGTAACATCAAAAGAAAGTGACTGGATATGCTACGACCTGTAACACCCAAAGAAAGTGACTGGATATGCTACGACCTGTAACATCAAAAGAAAGTGACTGGATATGCTACGACCTGTAACACCCAAAGAAAGTGACTGGATATGCTACGACCTGTAACATCAAAAGAAAGTGACTGGATATGCTACGACCTGTAACACCCAAAGAAAGTGACTGGATATGCTACGACCTGTAACATCAAAAGAAAGTGACTGGATATGCTACGACCTGTAACACCCAAAGAAAGTGACTGGATATGCTATGACCTGTAACACCCAAAGAGTGACTGGATATGCTACGACCTGTAACACCCAAAGAGAGTGACTGGATATGTTACGACCTGTAACACCCAAAGAGAGTGACTGGATGTGCTACGACCTGTAACACCCAAAGAGAGTGACTGGATATGCTACGACCTGTAACATCCAAAGAGAGTGACTGGATATGCTACGACCTGTAACACCCAAAGAGAGTGACTGGATATGCTACGACCTGTAACATCCAAAGAGAGTGACTGGATATGCTACGACCTGTAACACCCAAAGAGAGTGACTGGATATGCTACGACCTGTAACATCCAAAGAGAGTGACTGGATATGCTATGACCTGTAACACCCAAAGAGAGTGACTGGATGTGCTACGACCTGTAACATCCAAAGAGAGTGACTGGATGTGCTACGACCTGTAACATCCAAAGAGAGTGACTGGATATGCTACGACCTGTAACATCCAAAGAGAGTGACTGGATATGCTACGACCCGTAACATCCAAAGAGAGTGATTGGATATGCTACGACCCGTAACATCCAAAGAGAGTGACTGGATATGCTACGACCCGTAACATCCACAGAGAGTGACTGGATGTGCTACGACCTGTAACACCCAAAGAGAGTGACTGGATATGCTACGACCTGTAACATCCAAAGAGAGTGACTGGATATGCTACGACCTGTAACACCCAAAGAGAGTGACTGGATATGCTACGACCTGTAACATCCAAAGAGAGTGACTGGATATGCTACGACCTGTAACACCCAAAGAGAGGGACTGGATATGCTACGACCTGTAACATCCAAAGAGAGTGACTGGATATGCTATGACCTGTAACACCCAAAGAGAGTGACTGGATGTGCTACGACCTGTAACATCCAAAGAGAGTGACTGGATGTGCTACGACCTGTAACATCCAAAGAGAGTGACTGGATATGCTACGACCTGTAACATCCAAAGAGAGTGACTGGATATGCTACGACCCGTAACATCCAAAGAGAGTGATTGGATATGCTACGACCCGTAACATCCAAAGAGAGTGACTGGATATGCTACGACCCGTAACATCCACAGAGAGTGACTGGATGTGCTACGACCCGTAACATCCAAAGAGAGTGACTGGATATGCTACGACCCGTAACATCCAAAGAGAGTGACTGGATATGCTACGACCCGTAACATCCAAAGAGAGTGACTGGATGTGCTACGACCCGTAACATCCAAAGAGAGTGACTGGATATGCTACGACCCGTAACATCCAAAGAGAGTGACTGGATGTGCTACGACCTGTAACATCCAAAGAGAGGGACTGGATATGCTACGACCCGTAACATCCAAAGAGAGTGACTGGATATGCTACGACCTGTAACATCCAAAGAGAGTGACTGAATGTGCTACGACCCGTAACATCCAAAGAGAGTGACTGGATGTGCTACGACCTGTAACATCCAAAGAGAGTGACTGGATGTGCGACGATATGCTATGTCTACTTTTCCTCTAGCTATTTCTTAGTCAAGTTTACTGAAGTGTAGAAAAGAAGTCCAAAATCCGCCTTGGAAAGACATTAGCTTTGCGTCAATCTAAATGGGCTCCTAGCTGTACATTAATAAGAAAACGTATTGAATTATCTATCCAGGCTGTTTGTCTTCTGAGACAGGAGTGTGCAGCCATAAAGCGACTCCAACAAGAGTCTGTTAGCAATAGCATTAGCAGAGGGGCCACGATAAGGCCATACACTTGTGGGACATTACCATTCATCACCACTATTATAATTACAATGCCACACTCATAATGGCCCAATACCAAATATTGTGTCTGTGTTCAACACCAATTGTATGTATACATAATCTCCCATTACAAGCCTTTAGCTTTCCTTCCGAGTGAGTTAAGAAATGTAAAGGAGTCAGGCACACTAGAATTAGCATGTGACAGCCAGTGAGTGTGTAACTTGTAAAAATGTAATTTTCTGGGTGACTTCCCCGCCTTAGAGATGTCGAAGCCGACGCTGGAAGACCAGCCAGGAGGTTTATCGAGACACTTGGCCCTCAGAGTGGGGCGCTCATGTCTGATCTCGGAAGAGTCTGATCTTGGCAAAGTGCAGCGCAGACATTTTGGGTTATAGTGAAAATGTACATGGTGAACCCGAGTGACATGCAGCCTCGGAGGCCCTGCAGCGCTACAGTGGATTCACCCACTCTCTCTGCCTCTTCCTCATAGAAAGACGTTCAGTTAAATAAATGGGGCATCCAAAACATTCACTCTCTGATGCTGATGGACAGTCTGACTGAGAGAGAGAGAAAAGAAGAGAGAGAGAAAAGAAAGACAGAGAGAGAGAGAGAACAGAGAAATGTGTGTCAGGGTGGATCACAGCTGGCTCCCTGCCTTGCATTCCCAGAGATCTCTCCATTTGAAATGATTCACTTCCCCCGTTATTAAAGGGGACCAGAACAATGTGAGTCCAAATAACTATCTAAGCCAGAGCCTCTTTACTTGTGTGCTTTGCTCATTTACAAAGAGCTACAATAAGGTACAACACTGGGTTGATGCTAAACCTCTCCTGTCACAAACAATCTAGTTAATCATATCAATGGGACAACTGTCATGGTAATTTATAGATGGCAGAAAGTGAGTGATCAGCAGGGAGTCTAAAAAATAAGAGACAGCACCCTACCCTTCCCCCGAAACTCTCATCTCCTCATTCCACTGCATTCTGAATGAAAGTGGATTGTTCCAGGCAGGGTATAGTGCATATGCAGCAGTCCTTTAGATGTGCAGGTTGTTATGGTGAAGGAGGAGGAACAACAACCATCTTTTTCCCAGCTCATTCATAATCACTGGAAACAACTGGAAATCAAAGGGAAGTTATTCTCTCTGATATTTCAGGAGAAAAACATGGACGTTTTGGTGACTTCTGGTTTTTACTAATGAATTGGGGATTCGAAATGTTCACCTTCAATACAGGATTAACACTACAGAGATCAGTAGGAATCACAAGAAACTGAGTGGTGAGAGTACCTCAACTTTCTCTTATATCACTATTTAATCCAAGGTTAGCTTAAGGTCATCAAATTGTATTTACATTAATAGGTAAAACAGAAAAGATGTTACAGGGCAAAATGACTGCCAATGCAATTATTAACTACATACAGTGAGTGACCTCTAGTGACAGAACCCAAGTCACAACTCATAAGACTACATGCTCACCATGCTCCAACATTCTTCCACATGCTTTAACATGCTCTAATATGCTCCAACATGCTCCAACATGCTTTAACACGCTCCAACATGCTCCAACATGCTCCAACATGCTTCAACATGCTCCAACATGCTTCAACATGCTCCAAAATTCTTCAACATGCTCCAACATGCTTCAACATGCTCCAAAATTCTTCAACATGCTCCAACATGCTCCAACATGCTCCGACATTCTCCAACATGCTTCAACATGCTCCAACAATCTTCAACATGCTTTAACATGCTCTAATATGCTTCAACATTCTTCAACATGCTCCGACATGCTCCAACATTATTCAACATGCTTTAACATGCTCTAATATGCTTCAACATGCTCCGACATTCTCCAACATACTCCAACATGCTTCAACATGCTCCAAAATTCTTCAACATGCTCCAACAAGCTCCAACATGCTCCGACATGCTTCAACATGCTCCGACATTCTCCAACATGCTCCGACATGCTTCAACATGCTCCGACATTCTCCAACATGCTCCGACATTCTCCAACATGCTCCGACATTCTCCAACATGCCTCAACATGCTCCAACAATCTTCAACATGCTTTAACATGCTCTAATATGCTTCACCATGCTCCAACATTCTTCAACATGCTTTAACATGCTCTAACATGCTTCAACATGCTCCGGCATTCTCCAACATGCTCCGACATTCTCCAACATGCCTCAACATGCTCCAACAATCTTCAACATGCTTTAACATGCTCTAATATGCTTCACCATGCTCCAACATTCTTCAACATGCTTTAACATGCTCTAACATGCTTCAACATGCTCCAACATTCTCCAACATGCTTCACCATGCTCCAACATACTTCAAAATGCTTTAACATGCTCTAATATGCTTCGACATTCTTCAACATGCTTTAACATGCTCTAATATGCTTCAACATGCTTCAACATTCTTCAACATGCTCCGACATTCTCCAACATGCGAGGTCCTCAGATTCATAGAGGTTTAACTGGTTCTCAGAGACACCGCAGGGACAGCGCCAGCTCTGGGAATGGAGAAAGGGCACCCATCTAAGTGTGTAAGGGCTCATCATTTGATTCATACCTGACATCATCCTGTGTGTTTCAACTTGAGCAGCCTGATAATCTGACATCATTGTGTGTCTTTCAACTTGAGCAGCCTGATAAACGGACATCATTGTGTGTCTTTCAACTTGAGCAGTCTGATAAACTGGCATCCTTGTGTATGTTTCGACTTGGGAAGCCTGATAAACTGAGAGAAATCACTGATGGATGATGCCTCATGTCTCCTTGGTATAGGTGATATATAAAAAGACGGGATTCCTCTTCTTTTTTGTAAATCAGAGACCTTGTGGGTGTCACTTTGGACACAATTTCCTGTTACTCCCTTATGCTCTCATTGGCTGACTTCCTTCTCACCCCCAAGAAATTATGATTGGCAGCGGTTGGATGAGGGTAAAATGTAGGCTACAGTCACATAGAGAGGGATACATAATGAATTTCTTGCAGGTAAAACAGATGATATAGTAGTACCAGATGACTTAGTACCAGATGACATAGTACCAGATGACATAGTAACAGATGACATAGTACCAGATGATATAGTCCCAGATGACATAGTACCAGATGATATAGTACCAGATGATATAGTACCAGATGACTTAGTACCAGATGACATAGTACCAGATGACATAGTACCAGATGACATAGTACCAGATTACATAGTACCAGATGATATAGTACCAGATGATACAGTACCAGATGACATGGTGGCATACTCTTCTGAGAGCCCCGACCTGTATTGTGAGTCACTGTCGCTGTGGTGTCATATGCAGACATACATGTTTAATTAACTCAGATGTCCCCAAATATAATATGTGAGAACAATGTGGCCCTTTATACAAGCATATACTTTATACTGTTAGTCCCCCTGGGATGGGTTTGAGACAGTTCAAATCTACTGTCCTTTACAACAAAACAGATTAGGCCAATAGGATACAAACAAAATGTTATTTAAACCTCGATTGATGTTTAATTTATGTCACGTTCTGACCTTAGTTCTGTTATTATATCTTTGTTTTAGTATGGTCAGGGCGTGAGTAGGGTGGCAGTCTATGTTTGTTTTTCTATGTTGGTTTTTGAGTTCAGCCTAGAATGGTTCTCAATCAGAGGCAGCTGTCAATTGTTGTCCCTGATTGAGAATCATACTTAGGTAGCCTGGGTTTCACTTTTGGGTTGTGGGTGTTTGTTTTCTGTGTGAGTGTTTGGTCCACACGGTACTGTTTTCGGTTTTGTATATTCACGTCATCGTTTGTTGTTTTGTTCGAGTGTTCTATTGTCTTTATTAAAAAACATTATGGACACTTAAAAAGCTGCACATTGGTCCTCCGATCCTTCTCGCTACTCCTCCTCAGAAGAGAAGGACGAGAACCCTTTACAATTTAACACTAAAACATGACCTTTTTCTCTGTTATTCTTCTAACTTCCAATGTAAGCAACAAGAATCGAATGCCACAAACACACAATTTCCATCTCAAGACTACTAAGCCATTCACAGCCTCTGTCCCAAACCAAAAAAAACAACTACTATAGCCGCCTGGACATTAAGCTCCTTTATTGCAAAGTGAAGGAACTGAAGCAATGCTACTTCACACAAATTGCAAGTGATGTCTCCCAATTCAAATGAGCTGCCAACCGCTTGACTCAACATACAGCCTAAAGGCACACTTGAAGAAAAATGTCTAACTGGGAAAGTAATTACGTGTTCTGAATGATGTGCTAAAGAGGGGAAAAGACCAAACTAAATGACAAGGTGTTGAATGTTTCTCTACATCTACTAGCCATGTACATACTAAACATACACACGTGCCACATAGAGTCCCTGTAGTGTTACGCTAATGGCACCTTAAAGGGTCGTGACCTCTACATCTTACTGTCAAGACATTACACCTTAACAGGCGGTCATCAGGGCTTATTTAGAAAAGCAATAGAGTATTGATATCCTGCTCAATACTTTAAGCAGGGTGCAGGGCGGTTTAGCTGCTTAGATATGTAGTTAAAATGGTTAAACAATCTCAGACAGGCAACCACTTAATTACTTCTCCCATCCAATCCATTTAGCGGAGAAGCAACATGATAGCGCTCATATCACCGAGCAAGTTCATCTGTGTAATTACAAATCAAATGTTCATCCGTGTATCATTAAGAAGGTCTCAACCTCCCAGAGTTCGTCTTCAGAAATGATACTCAAGACATGTAACCGTATCCACAGGAGGGCCTTCGCTAGCAAATGAAATGGCAATGCCCATATGACGGGAGAGAATGAATACCATTCCTCATATGAAAGACATCTAGCCAAGGAGTAACAGGGTGAATGGGGTGGTTGACTAACTGTCATGGTTTGTCAAGGCCGAACTCATTGATGATGCAAACCTACTGTCGTACTTCCCTTCAGGTAAACTAATCTGGTCGTGTCAGATCTGGGTCGAACCAGCTATAGCCTACTATGATTACCATCATCAATCATTTCAGAGTTATGTTGAAGAATGTAGACTATCAAAGGTACTTAACCATTCCAGAGCAGCATAGGACATAGTGTGACCTTCATAAGGAGAAAAAACGTCTACCTGTCGAGAATCTCTTTGTTTCTATAAACGCACTCTTCCTGAACCTTTAGTGAAAGTGTTTCGTATAAAAGTATTGTGTTCCTATCGGACACTGCAGTTCACCTTTCCTAATCTCTGTCAAACACCTTCCTCATCTCGCAGCTGTAATTACGTGGCTCTGTTCACCACGGCTGATTTGGCGGCCCTGGTAATCGCATTAAGTAATCCCTGCCTCTGAATGGATGCAACAGGATGGACATTGTCAAGGAACTTTTCCCCAACGCTTAGAGGGTGGAAGAGTGCCAGAGATGACTCTATTTCCCCTCTCTAATTGTCTCGTTCTGTTGTTATATTGGAGCTGGTTAACCTTTAGCTGACAGGTGTTTGTTATCCTGCATTGGCCATCTTACTTTGCCCTGTACTGCGCAGAGTGATGGAGTAGTGGTTCCTTCCACTGGCACTGGATTTTGTAATGGAATATTGTAGAAGGATGGATCTTTATAGTCTTGGTGCCTCCAGGGAGACTTCAGGGGTTGACCATCTTTCTGTGTATTTAATGAATAAACAAACTGGTCATAAATAACAAATTGACAGAATGACTAAATTAATGAATGTGTGGACAGATGAGTGACGTTGAGGTAGAGGGAAAGAGAGGCGTAGTCTTGATGAGATTAAGATGAGCTGGGTAGCTTCCGAGGCCTCTGTCCATGCACGTCAGGCAGGCCAGGCAGGCAGGCAGGCCAGGCAGGCAGTCTATCATGGGGGAGTGGAGAGGCTAACTTAATTGGATGTGATCAATGTTTCACATGTGTGGTCATTTCTCAGATGCCCTCTCTTTGACTTAGGCATAATGGAAAATCGCTATCCTCACACTAGCCATTACACTGGGCCCCCCATTCATCTCAGCCAATCAGCGGGTCTGATGAGAGAAAACCCCACTGTCCGGTCAATCCATTAAGAGAAGTGCAATTAAGAATATAATATATAGGCCTAGCTCAAGGCATATGAAAATTAGTCGTCTGGATTGTTTTGCACTATATTGCAGAGTACTTCGTCTTTGCACATTTGATTTCACTGAAATGGATGACGGCTGTGAAACCATATAAGAATTGAGTTTATCAAAAGATATTATAGGCTATATTGAAATGACGACGGGCGAGGCACATCGAGCCATTTAGTGATTCAATATCAGTGGCCAAATGTTGCTGCATTTCTCAACGCCATTAGCATCACAACACCTAGTCACATTCAGGCTAATAAACTGTGTTAGTGTTCTGACACAACGCCAACGAGAGGGACAGTATGTATTTTTATCTATCCACGTAGACACGCAGGCCTTGAAATCTCTTTCTTTGTGGCTTTGGCATAGCTATCTGCTCTGAGTGTCATTCAAAAGACATGCTTGATGGTCTGATGTATCGTTCTCTGAGCTCACTGGCTGCCCAACAGAGGGCTGTAGGCACAGACTGAATCATAACATCGTAATCCATCAGATAATGAACACATTGCAGTATGGAATGTGAAGTTGTTGATGCCTTCTCTCTGTGACCAAATAGGTGCCGAAGGAAAAAGGCACTAGTTCTTTGTTATTTCTCCATGTTAAATCTGTTTTTGACAGGTAGGTAGAAGTGGAACGCGCTTTGGTCAGCGCTGGGAACATTGAGTGCTCATGAATCTAATGTATACTCCCGCTGCCTCGCTCCGGCACTCGGTTTACTAACCCCCGGTCCTGGCAACCCATCATTACGTACACCTGGCAACCCATCATTACACAAACCTGACAACCCTCATTATGCACACCTGCACCTCATCATGAGGCACACATCTGGGCTCCAGCACTACCCTGATTAGTCCCCCTTTATCTGGCACTCCCTAGCATCACTCTTCAGGCAGTATTAATTCTGTGTTTCTGTCCAGACGTGGCGCTTGTTTTGTATCGCTCTATGTTCATCATCATCATCATCATCATCATCATCATCATCATCATTGTGAATAATAATAATAAACTCACCACTTGCTTCCTGACAGTGTCATCGTTACAATTGCAGCTGTCTTATATGCAAAAGATACGCTGGAGGTGCTCCTATCTGGTCACCAGCTTTCATTCGTAAATTAATCAAAATAAAACGTTTGGAAAATCAAATCTCTCATCTGTACAGCAAGAGATCTGCTGAATGCATCTAGATTCATGTGTGACCTATACATGTAGCACTTCCATCCCTCTACGCTAACAGAGAACATGGTTAGACAACCTATCTCTGGTATCAATGTTAAACTGGTACGGGGCAGGCCAGTACCAGGAGCCATACACTATCATATGTCCACACAGATTCCAGATGTCATCATTCATGGAAACCACCACCATGCACCTCATTGTTACACACGAACACTCACACCCGCACACACACGTCACCATTTTCTGATTGCTTGGATTATTAGGCTGAGAGATAAATACTTCTAAAGTATTTATAAAATATAACCCTAGGGCCTATGCCATCCATCAATAGGCATTTCTAAAGCTTTGAAAAAAAATCATCACCCAACCTAAATAGTTTTTCCCCAACAAGAAATAAACAAGTTACAATTCAAACCCACTGAAAAAGAAATATAAATTACCCCACAACCTGCTCTTCTCAACACTTGTTGTAACTTGACAGATTTTCACTTTGAAACTTTTTGTAATTACTCCAGAAATTGCGGTGAGAGAAAACTGTCCCTGTGTGAAGGCAGCGGCAGGGGAAAAAAAGATTTGAAAAGCACTGTGCTAAGAGCGTGCAGTGACCCATCACTGAAGCCTGGCCTCTTTGCCTGTTCGCTGCAGCCTCCCCTCCTCATGCACAAAGCCAGTGCTTTTATTACTTCAGGGGTCACTGATAATGATCCTTTCATGACTCTGTCTCAGAATAGACAGGGCTGCACACTAACCCTGCTACTCAGCTATATATATATATATATGAGAGAGAGAGAGAGAGAGAGAGAGAGAGAGAGAGAGAGAGAGAGAGAGAGAGAGAGAGAGAGAGAGAGAGAGAGAGAGAGAGAGAGAGAGAGAGAGAGAGAGAGAGAGAGAGAGAGAGAGAGAGAGAGAGAGAGAGAGAGAGACACACCGGTTGCACAAGAGGAATGGTTGTAAAATGCAACACCCCCTTGAGGAGTCAGCGAAAACAAAAACGATCATAGTTTCATGTAAAACTTGTATACATTCTTGATGTCCATTCTTTTCCCCTTTCCAACCCAGTCACATATGATAAGGAAGCAGTGTACCAATGTCAAACTTGGGGCAGGGAACTGTCCAGCTGGACGGTTGCTTGGTCATGGCAAACTCCCTCTCTCCCTTTTTCCCACTCAGAGCGCTTAGCCCCAGTTTATCAAACCCACCACAGCATGAAAGTGTGACAGCGAGACGCTGGCAGATTAAAACCACACTCCGCTCCATCACTGCCAGAATAAATGCATAACTGAGTATAATAATATATATGATAATACTCATAACACCGGGTCACAGCCAGATGGAATAATCTCATTTCCTTACCTCACCCAAACAAACAATATTTCTTCCGCCGACACTGCCCTTCTAAATGTCCTGCATTCTGTCCCAGCCAAGGTGCGCCCAGTATGTTAGGCCATGATATTATCCATTTGTAACACTAACTTTATGCCAGATCTGAGAGACTGCACTCGCCCTGATTCCTGACACTTGATAAGCATTTGTATTGGCTGGCTCCTGTAACCAATTTACTATTGAATGTTTCTCATCCCTCTGTCATCTACGCCTGATGAGCCTAAACTCACCTCCCTTCACGGCCAAAACACCCCCCCCAAAACTCCTCCTTTAACCTGCGCTTTGTCGGCTTTCTCCGGTTAGCCGTCTTCATTTGGAAATGATCAGATCAATAGGACCACCTAAGAGTTGGCTGCTCAGCCTTCCTCATCACATCGGTGCTGAACAGATTCAACACAGTCAGACTCTACACTAGGACCAATCATACAGCTACAGCCTGATGCTAATCTGCTAACGGGACGACAGCTCAGAGAGAGAGAGAGAGAAAGAGAGAGCCCTTATTAGGCTGATTAATCAGACCTCAAATGGGATTTCCTAATCAGATTATGAGAAAGCACAGATAGCTAACCGGGGAGACGGGACGGCTGAGAGAGGGAGAGTGAAAAAAAGTTTTTATCTGGGTTTATTATTTATTTATTTTTTAACTTATTTTAACTAGGAAAGTCAGTTTAAGAACAAATTCTTATTTACAATGACAGCCTACCAAGAGGTAAAAGGCCTCCTGCGGGGACGGGGGATATTAAAAAAAAACAACACAGCATGGTAGCAACACAACATGTCAGCAGCACAACATGGCAGGAGCACAAAACATGGTACAACATTATTGAGCACAAACAACAGCACAAAGGGCAAGAAGGTAGATGCAACAATTACCTCAAAGCTTCACATTGAGTAGAACACATTACAAGAGAGTAGTTTGAGGCCTGACTCCAAAAATGTTTCAACTGCCAACGCATAAACAAACAGAAATCCATCTTTTCCTCTGCGAGGGGATCATATTGAGTAAAACCCAAACTTCCAGGAAGTATCTGGTGGCAGCCTCCAGGAGAGAAGCTACACCTCATTTGGCACAGCTCAACAGGGGACAAGGAGAAATCACGCTGAGACATGATGAGAGAATAAACAAATAAGCACGAAGGCAAACCAACACAATCTAGAGAGCATTTTAAAGAATGCGAAATATCCATTATTCCCCTCAAACAAAATATATATACTTGGTTAATCTGCTCTTTTTTATTGAGGAAACATTTCATTCTCAAGCACCGGTTGTTCTGGTGGGATGAGCAGGAAAACCTGGAGTGCTGTGGTTGAAACGGGTGAATCTAAAAGTTGAAGCATTTCAACAGATGCCTTAGTTTAGCATTTAGGTAAACAGGAAGCAGTGCATCTCATTATTGCCCAGAATAGAGCACAGTGTGTTTCACCTTTGGCCCATTGAGGTTCTCAGCAAGAGCCATCCCTAGTGTAATGTGTGACCTTTAGCTTAAACGATGAACACGCAGAGCCTAGAGTATCCCTGCATATTGTGAAAATGGTGCTGGAACTGACCCTGTGTACAGTATGCTTACTTACTTCAGTGTGTTCTTCTTATTTTTATATCTTGTGTGTTTTTGTTCTATCTTGTTATTTTTAGTATTACATTGTTACTGATTTCTACATTGTTGGGTGTCACCAACCTTTTCTGAGTCAAGATCACTTTCTGAGTCCAAATTCAAGCCTATGCAACATTAACCAATTAAAAACAGTTCTGTTGCAATGAGGTTTGTGCAGCAGGCTACAGGCCCAATACATTATCACTGCATATTGGCTAAGCTTGAATCGCCCTGCCAATTTTGTTCTTCTCAGACCATTTTGAAACTATTTCAAAACTGTAGGAACATGATCACACTGGTCATAGATGATGTGTTGTATTACTTGTGAGGCACAGCTAAGTGAGTATAATAATGTGCTTCTTTTACTGGACTGGTGGCCTGCATCTGATGGTCAGACTGGGGTATGGAGGGAGCAGTGGTGAGGTTGACCTCTCACCAGACTTACCCTCTTCACTCCCGCCCTCCGTTGAGAAAAGGGGACACAGTCTTCCAGCTGATGACGAAACTTAAGTCGCACGACATTACTTCTGCTTCGTGCACCAATTCATGTTGTTACTCCTATGACCAGAGAACGTGAAATATTCCTCGATATTAAAAAAGACAAGGCGTTAATAACAACAATGCGAGCTTGTCGAAACACTTTGCTACTCATTCATTACAGCTGCAGTGCTGGTTGTAGTGTGAGTGGAAGTATAAGGAGAATGCACATTTTATGGCTCATAAAAGTGCTGAACGAAGTGTTGACGGTGCTGAATAACAACTTAAACATGAACTTGCTCATAAAAACAGCCACTCTTCGCTGTATTAGTTGAGTTTCTCTCTAGTCGTGGTTTTAAAGGTTTTGAAGTCTCACATTATCAACTTTGCTGGCTTCCAGGCTTCTTTTTACAGTCTATGGTATGAGGAAACTGTACAGACACGTTGATCTGAGCTATCTGATTGGCCAACGGTAGGCCTATAGGTGCACTTGATTTGCTCTCGAGGTCTGCTGGGTATGCAGAGTTGTACAGACACATGAAATGGTTGAAAATGGGAACACTTTGCCTTCCCAGCACTAGGGCTTCCCAGCACTAGGGCTTCCCAGCACTAGGGCTTCCCAGCACTAGGGCTTCCCAGCACAGCTATACCATATCAAATCACCTACACTAAAAGTAATAATATAATAATAATAATATATGCCATTTAGCTGACGCTTTTATCCAAAGTTTCACCTCATTTACCTGCACATGGTTCCAGTATGTTTTGCTCCTTCCCTTTTCAAACTAATCTGACCTGGTGAATGGTGGTGCCCTATAGCAGCATTGCTGCACTGAAAGTAAAGGGGCTGAATAATTTTGCACGCCCAATTTTTCAGTTTTTGATTCGTTAAAAAAGTTTGAAATATACAATAAATGTCGTTCCACATCATGATTGTGTCCCACTTGTTGTTGATTCTTCACAAAAAATACAGTTTTATATCTTTATGTTTGAAGCCTGAAATGTGGCAAAAGGTCGCAAAGTTCAAGGGGGCCGAATACTTTCGCAAGGCACTGTATCTTCAAGGCACTGCTTCTGTTAGGATGACATTTCAACTTGATAGAAGTGAAAAGGTTACTTACTTGGAAATCAAGGTTGCAGACTTCTTTCAGGCAAATAGCAGAGTTGGAACATTTTATTTACTCCATTGATGGTCTAAGAAAGATAGAACTGTTAGTTGGGATATATTACAAGCACAAAAGCGTGTGTGCTCCAAGAAGTACAGTGAGTAGGCGAGCAGTTCGAAATGCTTACAAAGTGCCTTTGAATTGCCCAATACATGTACTGCATTGCTTTGTTCCTTCTGAAGCTTTCCCAGTAAACAGTGGAACATATTGCATTGCTTTGTTCCTTCTGAAGCTTTCCCAGTAAACATTGGAACATATTGCATTGCTTTGTTCCCTTTGAAGCTTTCCCAGTAAACAATGGAACATATTGCATTGCTTTGTTCCTTCTGAAGCTTTCCCAGTAAACAGTGGAACATATTGCATTGCTTTGTTCCCTTTGAAGCTTTCCCAGTAAACAGTGGAACATATTGCATTGCTTTGTTCCTTCTGAAGCTTTCCCAGTAAACATTGGAACATATTGCATTGCTTTGTTCCCTTTGAAGCTTTCCCAGTAAACAATGGAACATATTGCATTGCTTTGTTCCTTCTGAAGCTTTCCCAGTAAACAGTGGAACATATTGCATTGCTTTGTTCCCTTTGAAGCTTTCCCAGTAAACAGTGGAACATATTGCATTGCTTTGTTCCTTCTGAAGCTTTCCCAGTAAACATTGGAACATATTGCATTGCTTTGTTCCCTTTGAAGCTTTCCCAGTAAACAATGGAACATATTGCATTGCTTTGTTCCTTCTGAAGCTTTCCCAGTAAACAGTGGAACATATTGCATTGCTTTGTTCCCTTTGAAGCTTTCCCAGTAAACAGTGGAACATATTGCATTGCTTTGTTCCCTTTGAAGCTTTCCCAGTAAACAATGGAACATATTGCATTGCTTTGTTCCTTCTGAAGCTTTCCCAGTAAACAGTGGAACATATTGCATTGCTTTGTTCCCTTTGAAGCTTTCCCAGTAAACAATGGAACATATTGCATTGCTTTGTTCCCTTTGAAGCTTTCCCAGTAAACAGTGGAACATATTGCATTGCTTTGTTCCTTCTGAAGCTTTCCCAGTAAACAATGGAACATATTGCATTGCTTTGTTCCCTTTGAAGCTTTCCCAGTAAACAGTGGAACATATTGCATTGCTTTGTTCCCTTTGAAGCTTTCCCAGTAAATAATGGAACATATTGCATTGCTTTGTTCCTTCTGAAGCTTTCCCAGTAAACAGTGGAACATATTGCATTGCTTTGTTCCCTTTGAAGCTTTCCCAGTAAACAATGGAACATATTGCATTGCTTTGTTCCTTCTGAAGCTTTCCCAGTAAACAATGGAACATATTGCATTGCTTTGTTCCTTCTGAAGCTTTCCCAGTAAACAGTGGAACATATTGCATTGCTTTGTTCCCTTTGAAGCTTTCCCAGTAAACAATGGAACATATTGCATTGCTTTGTTCCTTCTGAAGCTTTCCCAGTAAACAGTGGAACCTATTGCATTGCTTTGTTCCCTTTGAAGCTTTCCCAGTAAACAGTGGAACATATTGCATTGCTTTGTTCCCTTTGAAGCTTTCCCAGTAAATAATGGAACATATTGCATTGCTTTGTTCCTTCTGAAGCTTTCCCAGTAAACAGTGGAACATATTGCATTGCTTTGTTCCCTTTGAAGCTTTCCCAGTAAACAATGGAACATATTGCATTGCTTTGTTCCTTCTGAAGCTTTCCCAGTAAACAATGGAACATATTGCATTGCTTTGTTCCCTTTGAAGCTTTCCCAGTAAACAGTGGAACACCACAACTAGCGTTCCTGGGAAGAGCGCATATTATTAAAATAAGGTATACAAGATTGACTCATTTTTAAAAGGGTCATTTTCATATTTTTTTGCGTGTGAAGGAAGTGCTGCTATACTGTAAACACTTATATACATTACCGAATGTATTGTACAATAATAGATCATGTACCATCACACTATGTGAGAAAACTACTAAAATCATGTTTTTTCGAACAGAAAAACATTAGACTACAGATAAATTGGGCTTCTGTTAATCCACAGTGTTGCAGTTCGAGGCTCCTCGTAGTTCAGCTTGTCAACTTTTCTCTGTGTTTGACTGATTTGCTATCGTTACACTGGTAGGTTGGCCTTGTCACCGAGGGCTGAGACAGAAGTGAATTTAATCTCAAGAGACAAGGACTTTTTCATTCTGGTCAATTATCATTTTTCAGTTACCCTCATCTGAATCGTATGACAAAGAGGGGGATCAAAATCACAGTCATTTCTCTGTGAATGATGGATCCTCGTCTTGCTTTTGCAGAAAGGGCTGCATGCATTTGAATTAATCCGAATCTATCATCTCCCCACCGGAGTAATAGGTCAATTGCGCTCAAAGCTTAAAAGTTTGAAGAGAAAGAAAATTCTGCCCCTTTCATTTTTCATCACTTGAGTTACCATGTTCAAAATGGGCTACTGCCCTTTGTGAGGCCATTGTCACATAAAACAGTTCTTAATCTTAGTCTATCATTTGTAGGTCTCTGCCGATCAAGTACTGTAGCCGCTGATGGGGCTGACTTAATACTCCAATGCAGCATCCATTTTCATCATAGCTCAGACAGCTTGGGAAATCATTTACACAGCTCCATCTCAGAAAACAAGATGGGGTACAGATCTGAAGTGTTTCCATCCAGCTCTTCTCCCCCCGTGGATCCACCACTTTTCTTCATGTCCAGCCTTTCGCTTGCACTGTCGCATTTCTTAGACCAGTATCAGTTTGTAATGTTTGTTGTTTACCCTATCTTGACTGGATGTTTGCCAATGACCCCCCTTTTCAGCTCATCCTAACTTTCTCTCAAAACTCTTACAAATTGACAATTGGCAGAAGCATTACAGACTAACAGTGAAAGATTGGCTACTCCATGGAAAAACCTCTACTCTAAATGTTCATGTGAAAAGGTTCCACCATTGGAACCTCACAGCTAATGTAACGGCATTGATATAAATGCCGACACTGTCATGAGAGGAAGCCATTACACTGTGTTCAGATCAGAGTTTCTGAAGTTATAGATTTTAAACCGCAACTATTGCTATTAACCAAATATATCAGAAAACAACCCTTAATTCTTGTCTTTCTAGTCTTTCAGGCGGCTTCCTCAGACGCTCTTAGAACCTCTTGACTTCGGCAGTGACTGTGAATAACTTCATTGATGTGTTTGACCATGAAATCGGTCAACGATCTCCATTAGGAAAGATATCAGATTTCCCCCGAGGAGTCTGCTGATGTTGGTTTAGACTCGCAGCAAGAAAGCTCTTCCAACAGGCTCTGATACATTTGAGAAACCAGTCGTGCAGAAACATGCTTTGTCACAATGTACTTCTGTAGATGAGAGACATTCAACGCCGGCATTTCCTGAGGCCCCCTAAAACGTAATGTCTGATTACTGCTCTATGCTCTTTCTTAGTTCACTTGACATGACATACAAGTCCTAGTAGGACCCTAATCAGCATTCGATTTCTCCTGTTGCAGTGTATGTTTTGTTCTACATATAAACTCAAAAAGCAAGACTAGTAATTCACACAGCAGCTCAGAGCAAGGTAAAACATTATTTTTTTTAAACATATCAATTATCAATGCACAAATAGGATACCTTCAATCAGTCGGCAATTCACTTTTTGTAACTGTTAATGAACCATGAATAAAGTTCCGTATCCTGCTTAGCAACAGCTATGCTCTGCATTTGTCGTCATCAATTGGGTCAAGTCGTGTCTCTCCAAAACCATATTTAGCACAAACCAATACTCTATACTGTATGTCAACGTGCTAAATGTCGGGCATGTTGACTGGGGATGGAAAGCCCAGAACAATGGAACTACCGGTAGCTGGCACATACATCTACACATGAATGAATGTGGACAGGTTGACATGATGTAAAGCGACAAGACATGTGTTTCCTCATTGAAGTGTCACCTGTATGTCTTAGCTTCCTGCCTCTAACCCTCCTGGTGAAACATCAGGCTGTTGGCATAGTAGGTAGTGAAAGGATCACACGTGTGAATTCTCATGGAGATCTCATTCCGTGCCTGCTGTACACACCCAAGACTGTCAGAGCATTCTGGAAAGGTGCTGCTAGTACACCCCAAAGCAAGATGCAAACCAGGACAAAGTTTGTGCGAATCAACTGAAGTGGAGCAAACAGCTGAATAAGTATGTTCAAAAGGAGAAACAGTCATGTTTAGCTCATTTTGGTTCTGTTGAATAACTCACTGGGTTTGCAAGTGGTAATCCTGTTGCCTGCTGTGTGCAAATTGGAAGTTAGATGTGCTCTTTCAGAGCAGGGTTCTTCTCTATTCTGAAGAAATGGTGTCGATGAAACAGGGTTGCAGTCAGAAGTGCAGAACTATCCAGGTCAAAGAACGGCCCTTTTCAAGGCATTTCTGACCAGAGGCCACATTAACTCAGAACTGACATCACCAATTAACAGAATCAGATTTGACAGCAAGTTTCCTTCAGGCCGGGTCCCCTGACAAAGTCAGCACATTGACAAACAAAAATAACCTTCATCGCAGTCAGTGCTGTATTGAATGCTTTTGCTGCTGGGCCTTGATTTTTGATTGGCTCTGGGCTCGAGTTTTGATGAGATGCTGTGTCGGGCGCACTTTATTTGCTCCTACCAATCCGCAAACCCAATTAGCCGTGTCTCGAGGGGCATGAGAGTGGGGATTTATTTGCCAAAGTCCGGCAGCCTGGTGCCTCTGGAGATTCTGAGTTGTGGTGTCCATCAGAACACTGGGGAATGCAATTCTGCCGGCGAGGAGAGAGAGCAAGAGAGCCGAGGGGGGCTAACTGTGCAGCTGAGACCTTGTGTCTTCAAATTGCCAAAGCGCTGCATCATAAGTTCTTCTTGCGTCCACATTCCTAATGAATTAATGAGGCTGATTTTGTTCTGTCTTCACGGCTTATTGGTTTGTCCGTCCCTGTTGAAGAACTGTATGAACACTGAGGCCGATCTTCCCCAGTGGAAAGTCCCTTGATCGTACTGCTTACCTGGCTCAATTATAGAATTTGCTCATACATCTCTGTTGCACTTCTTCCCCTGTGGCCGTTCATGTTTGAAAAGTAAACTATGTGATCATTGTCTAAGAAATCAGGCACTATTAGTAAACTCTGTGAGCATCATTTAATGAAGCAGTAACCGTTTTGGACAGCTATTCCTGCCGGGACGGCCCCTCACTGTAATGCAAATGAGTTGAGAGAAAAGTGGGAAACTGAAGTGTTTAATATACAGCATTCATTTATGACAGTGCCTGTGAAATATATAGCTGGGCTTTCGAGACTGAGAGCTAATTGGAGGAGTTTGTTTTTTTAAACAATTTTAAAACCTCTTAAGGAAGCTGCGAATTTTCACAGCTTTTTGTTAAAAATCGCGCAACATTTCAGCGCCCTGCTACTCATGCCAGGACTATAGTATATGCATATGATTAGTATGTGTGGATAGAAAACACTCAGACGTTTCTAAAACTGGTTAAATCACGGCTGTGACTATAACAGAACGTGCGTTTCAGCGAAAAGTGCAGGAAAATCTGATCACTGAAAATGGGAAAATATCTCCATGCGCAACTTCAACCAATTGTTAAAAGTGACCCACATTAAATGGAGGGTTGCAATACCTACAGCTTCCACACGATGTCAACAGTCTTGTAATTTGTCTCGGATTTGTTTCTTGGTCAAACGGACACAAGGAAGCCGATTTCTTCCGGTCTCCGACAAGATGTTTTGGTTGAGATATATCCGGACATGATATCAAGACGTGAAGCTAAAGAATATACATCGCCCCGTAATCATTTTGATCGATTATTAACGTTTACTAATACCTAAAGTTGCATTACAAAAGTATTTCAAAGTGTTTTGTGAAAGTTTATTGTCGACTTTTTTAATTTAAAAAAAATGACGTTACGTAAAAAAAAACGCTATTTTTTTCGTTGATCACACACTCTTCATAGATCGATATCTAGGCTATATATGGACCGATTTAATCGAAAAAAGACCCAAAATGATGTTTATGGGACATCTAGGAGTGCCAAGAAAGAAGCTCGTCAAAGGTAATGAATGTTTTAGATTTTATTTCTGCGTTTTGGTTAGGACCGGCTACCGCAAAATCTGTCGTTTTAGATGAAGTTCCAGTACTTTTGGGTGCATGCTATCAGATAATAGCTTCTCATGCTTTCGCCGAAAAGCATTTTACAAATCTGACTCGGTAGCTAGATTCACAACGAGTGTAGCTTTAATTCAGTACATTGTATGTGCATTTTAATGAAAGTTTGAGTTTTATCAAAAACTATACGTGGCGCACTTGAAATTTCCGCTGATTTGATCCCCACAGCGGGAGCACTTCCCTAACAAGTTTTAAGAGGCTTGTTCTGACAATGTCAATGGGTAGAGCATAGGACATTCATTAGCATCTTTTTGAGAAGACTTAATCAAGAATACCTGGTATTGGTGAAAATATGTAACCATTGTCTAAAGTGTCATAATATTGGGTCCAACACAGCAAAAGTAATAAACAATAAGCAATGTTGAGGGACTGATGGAAGCTGATTAACACACTATGCAGGCGTGTTTAAGGTCAGGAGAGCAGACAATGCGAGAAATCCCATTAACGGGCTCTGAGGTACCATGTGAATTCCATCTTCTTTTTGACTCTGTGCTAATAGCAGCATGCGTGGTCGGGTTATATACAACCTGTCATGTATTCATCTATACTGAGGCTTTTGCATTGGGAGGGGAATGAGAGGTAATGACAGTAAGATGAAGCAGAGATAAGACCTACCTAAGTGATTTCTGTCACGATCACCCTTCTCTGCTCCCACCTGTCCTGACATCGCCTCTCAAAGTCTTAGTGTCTGTGATTGCTGTGCATTGGGAATCTGATGCTTGGATCAAGGTTGTATTCCATGGATTAGCATCCTTCAGCCTGTTTCATTTCCAGTCACACATCACAGGGCTTTGGGCTGGAGATTACTGCAAGGGAATGTTGTCACCCACTTGTCTGGCATGTGGCACATTTTGTTCCTCCCTTATCTGACACAGTTGAAGTTGTCTCTTTATAAGTGTTAGACAGATTCTACTGCAGGTCAATGACCACAGAGAACCTTCATGCATTAATGATTCTTGAACCGCAATTCCCAAAACCCACTGTGAGGAAGCTACACAGGTTGCAAGTGTGTGTCCTGGATTGTACCTGGCGGTAAGAAAATGAGTCAAGCTACAATTCAAAAGGTGCGGTTCAGAGACAACTTGAACCTGTTGGGAAAAACTGCCAAGTAATGTGAACAGGGTAGTATGGTTCTAGGTATTCCCTTTAACTATAGCACATTTCCCCTAGACCTATTCCTATGTGTTATACATCTATTCTATCAGACCTGTGCAAACGGGAGCAGCCAGGAAAGCAGGCAAGAGCATTCGGGTGAATGGAACAACCTGCTCAAGGACGATGTAGCTTGGCTTTGTCATCAAGCTCTGCGTCAAAGGAGAAAGGTAGAGGAAGAGGCTGAAAATACGAAAACAATGAAGTGGAACAAATCCAACAGGCCCATGTTTTATCTCCTTCCTTTCGTCTGCCTTTCCTTCCACTCCCACTATCTTCCTCCATCTTAATGAGCAGCAGAACTTTCCATCTACGGAGAGTGCAGGAGCAATATATCACAAGCAGGACACAGAGGGGGGACGGGGAGAGGACAGGAGCGTGGTGACGGCGATGCTGGCAGAACACTATACAGGGCAATTAAGATTGAGTAGACAGCCACGCTGATTCACACAGAAGGAGAGAGAGCGACATCATGGCGGAGAACGACACAGGCGTCCTGTGTTCTCTTTAAAGAGGGAGCTTATATTTGGAAAAAGGTATTAATGCTTTATTATATCTATGATGTGAATTTAAATGATTGCTGTTACTCTATTCAGTTTACAAGGTTAAGATTCCATTTGTGATTGAAGTAGGATAAACTCCATTATACTGATTATGTACGGTGCATTCAGAAAGTAGACTTTTCCCACATTTTATGTTACAGCCTTATTCTAAAATGTATTAAATTGTTTTTTTTTACCCTCATCAATCTACATACAATACCCCACAAAAAAAAAACATTTTTTAGAATTTTTTGCAAATGTATTAAACATAAAAACTGAAATATCACATTTACATAAGTATTGAGATACTTAGCTCAGTACTTTGTTGAAGCACCTTTGGTAGCGATTACAGCCTTGAGTCTTCTTGGGTATTGGCACAACTGTATTTGGGGAGTTTCTCCCATTCTTCTCTGCAGTATTATCAAGCTCTGTCAGGTTGGATGGGGAGCATCGCTGTACAGCTATTCTCAAGTCTCTCCAGAGATTTGAGATCGGACTCAAGTCCGGGGTCTGGCTGGGCCACTCAAGGATGTTCAGAGACTTGTCCCGAAGACACTTGTATTGTCTTGACTGTGGGCTTAGGGTCGTTGTTCTGTTGGATGGTGAACCTTCGCCCTAGTCTGAGGTCCTGAGCGCTCTCAAGCAGGTTTTCATCAAGAATTTCTCTGTACTTTGTACCGTTCATCTTTTCCTCGATCCTGACTAGTCTTCCAGTCCCTGCCACTGAAAAACATTCCCACAACATTATGTTGACACCACCATGCTTCACCGTAGAGATGGTGCCAGGTTTCCTCCAGATGTGTTCTTGGGGACCTTCAATGCTGCAGAAATGTGAAGCTCGACACAATCCTGTCTCTGAGCTCTTACGGACAATTCCTTCAACCTCATGGCTTGTTTTTTGCTGTGACATGCACCGTCAACTGTGGGACCTTATATAGATCGGTGTGTGCCTTTCCAAATCATGTCCAATCAATTGAATTTACCACAGGTGGACTACAATCAATCATCTCAAGGATGATCAATGGAAACAGAATGCATCTGAGCTCCATTTCTAATCTCATAGCAAAGGGTCTGAATACTTATGTAAATAAGGTATTTCTGTTTTTAAAAACCTGTTTACACTTTACCATTATGGGGTATTGTGTGTAGAGTGATGAAGAAAAACATTTATTTAACCCATTTTGCAATAAGGCTGTATCGTAATTATTTGGGGGGGGTCAAGGACTCTGAATACTTTCCCGAAAGCACTGTGTGTGTGAGAGGACTCCACTTGCACTGTATGACAGTTAAATCATAGTACCTACCAGCAAGTTAACATCTAATAACACATTCTAGGAAAGACTGTCCCCTGAGTACCATGCTGAATCCGGTGTGCAATTCACTGTTCATTCTCAAATAACACTTGACTCATCCAATCACCGAGATGTCCTGGCTGTTCATACTGGCATAAACCCTAAAGTACTCCACGAGTCATGACTTTGGTATTTTGGTGCTGAGAGTAAAACCACTCAGACGCGGCGTTTCAAATGGCCTTAATCTACTAAAGAAAACATTTCATCTTGACCTGAATGCATATCTCTTGCCCTTGTCTCTCCCATAAAGTGGGTAGTGCATTGAGTCCTCCACATCCCACACATTATGAGACTGAACCCTGCACTGTACAACAAGTGACTGCACTCGTGCAATAAGGGCTCATTAGCCAGAGTCAATTGATGTCCTCAATGTAATACATTCAGAGTGAGAGAGAACGAGATGAACTCTCTTAATGCAGTGAAAAGGCAATGCACAGAATGAGGCTAGAGTTGTTATAGATCCTCAAAACCACCATACTAACCATATCATACCAGTATTATCAACATTCAGCGACCAATATAAATCATGTTTTTGTTCACACTTCCATTTCACCAAATCATCACATTCCAAAGTCCTTACATACACTACTATGTGGACACCTGCTTGTCAAACATCTCATTCCAAAATCATGGCCATTAATATGTAGCTGGTCGTCCCCCCTTTGCTGTTATTTTATTTATTTTTATTTTACCTTTATTTTACTAGGCAAGTCAGTTAAGAACAAATCCTTATTTTCAATGACGGCCTAGTGGGTTAACTGCCTGTTCAGGGGCAGAACGACAGATTTGCACCTTGTCAGCTTGGGGATTCGAACTTGCAACCTTTCGGTTACTAGTCCAATGCTCTAACCACTAGAGAGCCGCCCCATAACAGCCTCCATTCTTCTGGGAAGGCTTTCCACATTGCTGCGGGAAAGCCTTCCAAGGCTTTCCCGTAGCTGATGATGGGCGATTAGGCCTGGCTCGCAGTCAGCGTTCCAATTCATCCCACTGTTGTTCGATGGGGTTAAGGTCAGGGCTCTGCAGGCCAGTTAAGTTCTTCCACACCAATCTCAAAAAAAGAAATCTGTATGGATGTCGCTTTGTGCACGGGGGCATTGTCATGTTAAAACAAGAAAGAACCTTCCCCAAACTGTTGCCACAATGTTGGAAGCACAGAATCATCTAGAATGTATGCTGTAGCTTTAAGATTTCCCTTCACTGGAACAGGGCAGAAATCTGACGAAGTGACTTGTTGGATAGGTGACGGAGCCACGTTGAAAGTCACTGAGCTCTTCAGTGAGGCCATTCTACTGCCAATGTTTGTCTATGGAGATTATTGCTGTGTGCTCAATGTTATACACCTGTCAGAAAAGGGTGTGGCTGAAATAGCCAAATTTCTATATGTACAAATTTGTATATGTAGTGTACTGTAGATTGCTCTATTCATAATCACTGAAGACTTTGTTCATCAGATTGGAGGATGTGCTCCTTCACACCAGGTGTGCTTCATTTCCATAATCTAATTACTGGACCAAATTGTTTCCATTAATTCCCTAATTCCATGTTGCTCCAAGTTTGTTCCCAGCATCTGTAAAAGATCCAGACACCTGTTCCTCTCCCTGTACCTATGAGACAGCTGGCTCTGGACCTTCACTGTAGCACAGGGCGTAATGGAACCAAGCCATTATAGAGGAGGCTTCAGCACAGGACAGGGCCAATGGGTTATTTCTGCAACGTGATACGACTACTGAGCCACAAACACATAGAGAGTGGAGAGGCAGTGCGGCAGGCCCGCTCATTGCCATGCATAGTATGGATGGCTGTGGACAACAGGAGAGTCCCCCAGCAGTATAAAAAAGGAAACAGGATATATTGTCATTCTCTACGGGAGCGTATAACCTGGGAGATACGCTCAGATGATGACAGTGGCCATGTAGAGCGTCACATTACCAAGTGTAATGGGTTTCATGACCGTAGCCTCAGCCAAGCACAACCCTGTAGTGATTCTGTTTTCCAGGATACCTCCAATGAGGCTGAACCCAGCACTATATCTTGCTACGTGCCACAGCAGGATTTAGTTATCTTTCGATCCAAAAACAAATATGTGTATATTTGCTTATCTTTTGATTCAAAAACAAATATTTGTATATTTGCCAGTCATTAGCACTGCCGGGAAGAATACTGCAAATATAGTGACAAGCTGATGGGAAGTGTCTGTTTTTAGATTGTTAGCCCATCAAGGTGTACCAGTGACAGTTACCATTGTGCACATTCTTTCCATGCCAATACCCCCTCCCAAACATGGTGCCTGTCCCGGCAGTTGTCACCTACGGCATTCCGCCAGAGTGATGACCTGGCTGCCAGATGTTGGCGTTAATATGTCTGCCTGTCGATAATGAGCTATTTCAGGGGTGCCGCTACTGTCCTTGTATCCCAATGGAAAACATGGCACATCCGTCTGCCAACAATGACACCTGGGACACTTTCCAAAACAAGATTTCACTGGAGCTAATAACTCTTACTTTCTGCCGTGTCAGAAGTCTTGCTGTGTTATAAAGTCTAATTTGACTTAATTATCCCTGTTCGTACAGGAGGCCTGCATTCTTTCAGTGCATAAACAATGGTTGTCCTAACTCCAAAAACATGGTATCTAGTTTAGATTTGATATGGTCGCAAGATTACTGAAAATGCACCGAACTTCACCAATACACAAAGACTGCTAATTACCGTTCATCTCACACAGGAAACATACGTCCAGTTTTCAGTCAAAGGTCAATTATGAACGCAGTAATGTGTAGTGAAAGGCAATATTGGTAGCATTTGGGTAAGCAGCGTGATTGTGTTTGTCAAGTGGCGGCAGCCACACGGGGACACTCAATTTGACAGGAGGAAATTGACTCGTCTGCTTGAGAACTTCGTTTTTTTGTCATTAGAATTTGGGCTGTGTGTATCTTTGTTTTCCATAGCAATTTTGCCAAATCACTGTGTGATATTTGACCTGCCCACATGGCTCAGAAACTGTTACCAATTGAAAGCAGGCTAAGTGATAGGTTATATTTCTCTTGCTCTTCATCTGACAAAGCAACTTTGCATATCCATACTGTCATACTGTGGTATTTGCATAACTGGGCAAGGAAGGACTACATTTTTTAGATAAACTTCGTAGAGCACAACAGTTAGTCCGACAGTTGGCTAATGCTTCATCTTCAGGAATGACCTATGAGTTAAACCTTTGCATTACATTGTCCAAGGCCTATTTTGTGGCATTTGCTATGTTGTTCCTGTGTAAAGAGCTCCTACTCTAGTGCTGTAAATCAGCACAGCCCTATTGTTGGTGTGGTCTGACAGGACTCTAGAGGTCGTACATGACACTGTCATTTTTCACAGATGGCGTTGGAGACTGCTGTAGAAAACTAGCCAGCATATGAGTAAGCACATACATGTGCATTCTCAGAGAGCCGTGCAGACAGGGGAGAGGAATAGGGGACACTTTAAACTGACAGACCTTGTATTTGGAAAGTATCATTTGTAGTACATCAGGATGAATGCAATTTCTATGAAGTGGCATGTAAAGTTCAGGTTGTGGGCTCTTCATCTTCTAAGGAGTAGAGGGGGTTAATCTAAAGCAGAGGTGTCAACCTCAACCCATGGAGAGCCTAGTGTCTGCTGGTTTTTATTATTTCCTTTCAATGAAGACCTAGACAACCAGGTGAGGGGAGTTCCTTACTAATAGGTGGCCTTAATTCATAAATCAAGTACAAGGGAGGAGCGAAAACCCGCAGACACTCGGCCCTCTGTGGAATTAGTTTGACGTGATCTAAAGCAATGGAAGCAATGGAGGGAGAGCAGAGGTGTTTTTATGATTCGGTTAACCCTCACAGTGGGGACCGACCCAAGTCGATGAGGAGGTGTCACATACTATCTGGGAGGATCAAGGTTACTCTGCTCTTCATGCAAAACACACACACACATGTGCACACACACTCACAGACATACACACACATGCGCGCACACACACACACACACACACACATACACACACAGACACACAGACAAACACACTTCCATCCTCTACACACGTACAGTGCCACATGGCCCGTCAGTGATCTCTGGAGAGGACAGCAGGCAGTGTTTGCACAGCCCAGAGTGTTTTTCCATTGCGCTGAATGTCATTTACTGCTTGTCAACTCTCCATTAACCCCTCGCGCTTTGTGTCCACTCTGCCACTTCAGCAGCGCCTGTGAACTGTATGCTTTGTCACACCTGCTCAGACATTTCAATGCTTAGGAAACATGGCGTCGGAGGGGATGGCTGCCGTTTTACGGGCTCCTAATCCTTATTTTTTCGTATTGTTTGTAACTCATTTTGTACATAATGTTGCCGTCTCTTACGACCGAAAAGAGCTGCTGAACATCAGAACAGCGATTACTCACCTCAAACTGGATGAAGATGTTTGTATTTTAAGATTCCAAAGCAAAGGATATACTGCTTTGTCAAGACAAGGCCCAAATCTCAGTCATCAGCTGAAGAAAAGATGGAGGAAAAGGGGGAGGAGGGCGGGGTACATTGTAAGTATTTGTGATTCCACGTTGGCCAATAATACGGAGGGAAGTGGTGGTTTACCTACTCATCAGCAAATTCCTACAAGGCACCTCGCCCTCCTCCCCCTTTTCCTCCAGCCAATGTGCAATCATTGGAAAACAAACTGGATGATCTACGACTGTCCTACCAATGGGACATTAAAAACTGTAATATCTTATGTTTCACCGAGACGTGGCTGAACGACGCCACAGATAATATAGAGCTGGCTGTCTTCTCTGTGCATCGGCAGGACAGAGCAGCTATGTCTGGTAAGACAAAGGGCGGGGGTGTGTGTGTGTATTTGTCGATAACTGCTGGTAAGTAATGTTTATTTTTTAAGAAGTCTCGAGGTATTGCTCGTCTGAGATAGAATACCTCATGATAAGCTGTAGACCACACTATCTACGAAGAGAGTTCTCATCTATATTATTCGTAGCAGTCTATTTACCACCACAAACCGATGCTGGTACTAAGACCACACTCAACGAGCTGTATAAGGCCATGAGGCCATAAGCAAACAAGAAAATGCTCATCCAGAAGCGGTGCTCCTAGTGGTCGGGGACTTTAATGCAGACAAACTTAAATATGTTTTACCTCATTTCTACCAGCATGTCACATGTGCAACCAGAGGGGGGAAAAACTCTAGACCGCCTTTACTGCACACACAGAGACACATACAAAGCTCTCCCTCACCCTCCATTTGGCAAATCTGGCCATAATTTTATCCTCCTGATTATGGCTTACAAGCAAAAACTAAAGCAAGAGGTACCAGTGACTCGCTCAATACGGAAGTGGTCAGATCACAAGGATGCTACGCTACAGGACTGTTTTGATAGCACAGACTGGAAAATGTTCCAGAATTCATCCAGTGGCATTGAAGAGTATACCATCACAGTCACCAGCTTCATCAATAAGTGCATCGAAGACGCCATCCCCACAGTGACTGTACGTATATTTCCCAACCAGAAGCCATGGATTACAGGCAATATCCACATCAAGCTAAAGACTACAGCTACCGCTTTCAAGAAGAGGGACACTAATCCACTATGCCCTCAGATGAACCGTCTAGTGGTTAGAGCATTGGACTAGTAACCGAAAGGTTGCAAGTTCAAATCCCCGAGCTGACAAGGTACAAAATCTGTCGTTCTGCCCCTGAACAGGCAGTTAACCCACTGTTCCTAGGCCGTCATTGAAAATAAGAATTTGTTCTTAACTGACTTGCCTAGTAAAATAAAGGTTAAATAAATAAATAAAAAAAGCCAAAGCATCAATAAAGGACTAAGATTGAATCCTACTATACCAGCTCTGACGCACGTCGGATGTGGCAGGGCTTGACAAATATTACGGACTACAAAGGGAAACAGCCAAGAGCTGCCCAGTGACACAAGCCTACCAGATAAGCTAAATGCCTTTTATGCTCACTTATAGGCAAGCAACACTGAAGCATGCATGAGAACACCAGCTGTTCTGGGTGACAGTGTGATCACGCTCACCGTGGCCAATGTGAGCAAGACCTTAAAACAGGTCAACATTCACAAAGCCGCAGGGCCAGACGGATTACCAGGACATGTATTCAAAGCATACACGGACCAACTGGCAAGTATCTTCACTGACATTTCCAACCTCTCCCTGACCGAGTCTGTAATATCTACATATTTCAAACAGACCACCATAGTCCCTGTGCCCAAGAAAGCGAAGGTAACCTGCCTAAATGAATACCGCCCTGTAGCACTCACGTCGGTAGCCATGAAGTGCTTTGAAAGGCTGGTGATGGCTCACATCAACACCATGCCGGAAACCCACTCCAATTCACATACTACCCCAACAGATCCACAGATGACGCAATCTCAATCACACTCCACACTGCCCTTTCCCACCTGGAGAAAAGGAACAACTATGTGAGAATGCTGTTCATTGACTACAGCTCAGCGTTCAACACCTTAGAGCCCACAAAGCTCATCACTGAGCTAAGGACCCTGGGACTAAACACCTCCCTCTGCAACTGGATCCTGGATTTCCTGACAGGCTGCCCCCAGGTGGTAAGGGTAGGCAACAACACATCTGCCACGCTGATACTCAACAGTGAGGCCCCTCAAGGGTGCGTGCTTAGTCCCCTCCTGTACTCCCTGTTCACCTATGACTGTGTGGCCAAGCACGACTCCAACACCATCATTAAGTTTGCTGACGACACAACAGTGGTAGGCCTGATCACCGACAACGATGAGACAGCCTATAGGGAGGAGGTCAGAGACCTAGCAGTGTGGTGCCAGGACAACAACCTCTCCCTCAATGTGAGCAAGACAAAGGAGCAGATTGTGGATTATATGAAAAGGAGGGCCAGACAGGCCCCCATTAACATTAACATAACCTGTACCCCCTCACATTGACTCGGTACCGGTACCCCCTGTATATAGCCCTGTTATTGTTATGTAATTTTTATTTTCACTTTAGTTTATTTAGTAAATATTTTCTTAACTCTATTCCTTGACCTACATTGTTGGTTAAGTATGCATTTCACGGTAAGGTCTACACATGTTGTATTCGGCGCATGTGAAAAATCACCTTTGATTTGATCTGATGACTGCCTGTCTGCCTCCCAAGCTGTTTGCAATATCAGAGAGACATCTTTCCATGGGAGGTATGTAAAGGTCAAAACATCCCATGATAAGTGGATCACGCTCTGGGTTCAAATGTATAGGTTTCTCCAGGCTGTGGTCAAGGGAAAGGTCCTGTTGCTCACATTATGATCCCACTGGGTTTGATGCTCCAAGGAAATGAACGCAAACCATATTGAATTAACTACATACAGTATGCATAATCCAGCGACTGAAGATTACAGTCTTCATGAACGCATTCATCACCATATGGCCTTATGAGAATAGATTGTGGAAATGGCCTTTTTTACATTTTTTGATGCCATTTTCTAAGATGGCATCCACCAACTCGACAAGATCACAACCATTAAACTTCCAATGACTAACACCACAATGCTCCAATAGCCTATAGGAATCACAAATATAACATACTGGCAGTTTATTGATGTGTGGGTGTATTCAATACCATTTCCCATTTTGCATGCACTTAACACACACTTGTGATGAAACGAGCCAATATTTACCTAACCGGGTTGTCAACCTCACAGTGGCAGTTGAAAATCCACAGGAGCTCAGCTGAGATGAAAGATCAACATTTCATCTGTAAACAATTCCAAAACACTTTCATTCAAATGGGTTTGTACAGACAATAGGGCATGGACACAACGCCTAGTACAGTCTAAATGCCGCTCTGACTGATTTTCACATAATAACATTTTCAGGTGTGTGTGTGTACACATTGGTGACTTGAGCAACATGTAGTCTGTGTCACACTCTGACCTTTAATATCTCTGTTTTCTTTATATTTTGGTTGGGTCAGGGTGTGACGAGGGTGGGTATGCTAGTTTTGTATTGTCTAGGGTTTCTGTATGTCTAGGGTTTCTGTATGTCTGGGGTTTTTGTATGTCTAGGGGTTTTGTAGGTCTAGGTATTTATATGTCTATGGTGGCCTGATATGGTTCCCAATCAGAGGCAGCTGTTTATCGTTGTCTCTGATTGGGGATTATATTTAGGTGGCCATTTTCCCTTTTGTGTTTGTGGGTTCTTGGTCTATGTTTAGTTGCCCGTCTGCATTATTCATATTAGTGTCACGTTTGTTCAGTGTTCATTCTTTTAATAAATTAGAATGTACGCATACCACGCTGCACCTTTTTCTCCTTCGTCCGACAGACGTGACAGTCTGACATTCCACTAAAAGAGAACTTTGATCCTAAGACAACCTCTTTAGATAGAACTGCAGACATTCAATATAAGCATTTATTTCCCCACTACTAACTGCGCTGGAATCAGCCTGCCCTAAGCTCAGCAGCATTAGTAACTAACCTGATATGTTCTTCCTGGAACAGACCCATGTAATACCATTGAGAGTAGTGTTGAACGTTATTGATCGTGGGGGGGCGTGGTAGTGGGTGTGACCCATGGTGATGTCTCTGACCCAACATTTTTGAGGCCGTCCTCTTGGCTGCAGAGATTTCTTTTCAAGCTTATTTCCAGCAATTCTATACAATTTGTCACGGCTTCTGTCATGTTCTTATACTATCTGAGTGACTCAAACATTATAACAAAATTAATGGGGTTCTCCCCGACTTTAATTTAGGAGATTGTTAGTTCTCATTATCTGTTTTTCTACATACTTTATGTCTGATTTCAGTCGTTCAAGTGTACACGTGAAAACGTTTTACTATCCCGAAAACAATGTTCTGCTGTGATGCAGCGAGGAAGGCTTGTGTATTCCAGGCATGCCTCGCCACAAACAGCTCAGTAAACAAAGGCCTTAACCCTGTGTATTCCCATGGAGAGCAGGCAATAAAAACGCATCTAATCATCTGAAACAGGGGGTAACTGCCAGGGCTTTACCTTGAATCAGTGCTCGGAGATGGGAATGAGAATCTGTACCCTGGGGAGTCAGCATAATGCATCACTTTAAGTGCAGCTAAATAACCCGTTCCCCTGTAATCACATTCCCTTGCATGTTTTATACAGAATCAAGATGAAATTATGCTTGTGTGTCTCCTAGGACATAGGTGAAGTCAGAATATCGCTTGTGAATCTAACAAATATGACCTGGAAAGTATACCTAAAAAAAAAACATTTTGGTCAGAACTATCAGTTTGATTTATTCGATTTCGGGAAAAAATGTCTTTACGTTTTGCATACTGGTGATCTGACTTGTCTGGGGTTAGACAGTACAGAGAAAATGGATACCCACATAAATGCAGAAAAAGGGAGAAGTTGGCCCTCCCTGCCTGTCAGCGTATGCGCTACTAGTGTTTGAAGTCAGGTGCAGGAGAGCAGAGAGTTGTGAGCAGGCGCACTCTTTATTGGGCAGAAGAACAGCGAACGGACACAACAGCGTCAAACCTCCAGCCAACATGCAAAAGAGAACTGCGCTAAATACAGTCACAAAAACGAACATAATAATCCAACCTCCTATGGGTTACACATGAATACCCAGGGAGGAAATAACCTGCCTGGCGCAACACACTGAACATGTAACAAAACAAATAACTCCACACAAGGACATGGGGGGGAACAGAGGTATATATATATATATATATATATATACACAATGTAATTAGGGAATGATAACCAGGTGTGCGGGGAACAAGACAAAACAAATGGAACAATGAAAAATGGAGCGGCGATGACTAGAAGGCCGGTGACGTCGACCGCCGAACACTGCCCGAACAAGGAGAGGAGCAGACCGCCGAACACTGCCCGAACAAGGAGAGGAGCCGACCGCCGAACACTGCCCGAACAAGGAGAGAAGCCGACCGCCGAACACTGCCCCAACAAGGAGAGGAGCCGACCGCCGAACACTGCCCGAAGAAGGAGAGAAGCCGACCACCGAACACTGCCCGAACATGGAGAGGAGCCGACCGCCGAGCGCTGCCCGAACAAGGAGAGGAGCCGAACGCCGAACGCTGCCCGAACAAGGAGAGGAGCCGACCGCAGAACACTGCCCGAACAAGGAGAGAAGCCGACCTCGTGTAAGTCATGACACTGCCTCCCAAAGAGCACAGGCAATTTTCAGCTCTAGTGATCCAGCTCCAGGACCAGCTAAGTCCAAATGTGGAACAATACTCACACATCCACCCCACAGCAGCAACTTACTCTCCTTGGCGTTTATTTTTTAAACTTACTGAACATGGGGAAATGGGGACAGTGGAAATCAATGACATGGGAGATGGGACTACACCACAAATCACAGGAAGGCAATACAAATATAGATATATTCATAAGATAATCTAACATTAAAAAATAGGTTTTAGCCAAGGAGGAAACAGTGTACATGACAGGGCAATCGAAAAAAAACGAAATCTTTAGGAGCCTGAGATGTGTGCTTTTGTGTATGAATGCAGTCTATGGTGTAGATCACCCAGGTGCACTGGATCTCAGTGATGACTGATGAGAGGCAACCTCAATGATTGATGGCCATGCTTGAGCCTGCAGGCCTCGCCTCAGGCGGTTTGAACTGTACACACGCACAGCGGGGCCGCTGTACAGCTGGAAGCCTACACCTGTAAGTCAATGACTGCAGGGGAGATACCATTATTCACCTCACAGGCTGTAATTGCACCATTATCTCCCTGTCACGTTTTGTATCTCGGCACCAATCACTGGGGGATATAGAGTGAGTTCAGAAATGATTGACACTTTTTGATAAAGATGAGCAATAAAGACTGTATAAAATAAAGAATTCAAATAATGAGCTACATTGTATTGCTGAAAACAATGGAGAAATTACTTGTGAATACTGATGAGTGAGAAAGTTACACACGGTCAAAGATCATACCCCCAAGACATACTGACCTCCCCTGTTATTGGTAATGGTGAGAGGTGAGCATGTGTCGTGACTCGGGGGTTGGATGTAACTCTCACTCCTGCTGAGCTACAGCTAATTCTGGGTCGGAGGGAGCAGGAGGCCATAAAGGCGGGAATTCATCGTGAAAATCTGAAAAACAGGAAGGAGAGGGCCGAGCATCTCTGCTCGCGGTCAGCCAGGGATTGCAGCATCAGCAGGCTTACTTCCATCGTCAGCACCTTCACCTTCACCCAAAAGTGGAGCCCGGGGAATTACCAGAACGGAGGGGATGTGCAGTGAAACGTGAACTTTGACGTCATTCTGGAAGAAGATAATAACAACGGGGACTGGGGGTTTGGGGAGGGGCAGGATCGGGATCGGGTTGGATACCCTAGGATTGGCTAGGGTATCCAGAGGACAAGTAGACTGATTGTAAAGGGCTTTGCTTAAATAAAAACAGGGAGTGGATTTCCACTTGCTAGAGTGACCAAAATAAAACAGAGGGCTTCCTCTCTTTGTTACCATGTGGGTCCATGCATGGGGTGTGTATAGCAATGTCTTAGGATGTTAGGCTAAGTGACTATACCATTTAGTCTTGTGGGACTAAGGCATGACACGGTGACTATACCATTTAGTCTCGTGGGACTAAGGCATGACACGGTTCAATGTCGTGGGACACTCGGTCCCATTACGGTGAGTAACTCCAGGTCCAAAGGTGAAGGGTATGTGACGAACACCTGAAGGTGTAAAACAAAATATTTATTTAATAATAACAGTTGCCAAGCGTAGAAAGTATACCATCACTCTAGTTTCCCTGGTCTTATAGTTTCCCTGGTCTTATAGTTCCCCTGATCGTATAGTTTCCCTGGTCTTATAGTTCCCCTGGTCTTATAGTTCCCCTGGTCTTATAGTTTCCCTGGTCTTATAGTTTCCCTGGTCTTATAGTTCCCCTGGTCTTATAGTTTCCCTGGTCGTATAGTTTCCCTGGTCTTATAGTTCCCCTGGTCTTATAGTTCCCCTGGTCGTATAGTTTCCCTGGTCTTATAGTTCCCCTGGTCTTATAGTTCCCCTGGTCTTATTGTTTCCCTGGTCGTATAGTTTCCCTGGTCTTATAGTTCCCCTGGTCATATAGTTCCCCTGGACTTATAGTTTCCCTGGTCTTATAGTTTCCCTGGTTTTATAGTTTCCCTGGTCTAATAGTTCCCCTGGTCATATAGTTCCCCTGGTCTTATAGTTTCCCTGGTCTTATAGTTTCCCTGGTTTTATAGTTTCCCTGGTCTTATAGTTTCCCTGGTTTTATAGTTTCCCTGGTCTTATAGTTTCCCTGGTCTTATAGTTTCCCTGGTCTTATAGTTTCCCTGGTCTTATAGTTTCCCTGGTTTTATAGTTTCCCTGGTTTTATAGTTTCCCTGGTCTTATAGTTCCCCTGGTCTTATAGTTTCCCTGGTCTTATAGTTTCCCTGGTCTTATAGTTCCCCTGGTCATATAGTTTCCCTGGTCTTATAGTTCCCCTGGTCATATAGTTCCCCTGGTCTTATAGTTCCCCTGGTCGTATAGTTTCCCTGGTCAGTTCCCCTTATCGTATAGTTTCCCTATTCTTATAGTTCACTGATCTTATAGTTTCCCTGGTCGTATAGTTTCTCTGGTCTTATAGTTCCCCTGGTCTTATAGTTTCCCTGGTCGTATAGTTTCCCTGGTCAGTTCCCCTGATCGTATAGTTCCCCTGGTCTTATAGTTTCCCTGGTCAGTTCCCCTGATCGTATAGTTTCCCTGGTCAGTTCCCCTGATCGTATAGTATCTCTGGTCTTATAGTTTCTCTGGTCTTGTAGTTTCCTGGTCTTGTAGTTTCCCTGGTCTTGTAGTTCCCTGGTCGTATAGTTTCCCTGGTCAGTTCCCTGATCGTATAGTTTCCCTGGTCTTATAGTTTCTCTGGTCTTATAGTTTATCTGGTCAGTTCCCTGATCGTATAGTTTCCCTGGTCTTATAGTTTCCCTGGTCTTATAGTTTCCCTGGTCAGTTCCCCTGATCGTATAGTTTCCCTGGTCTTATAGTTCCCCTGGTCGTATAGTTTCCTGGTCAGTTCCCTGATCGTATAGTTTCCCTGGTCAGTTCCCCTGATCGTATAGTTTCTCTGGTCTTATAGTTTCCCTGGTCGTATAGTTTCTCTGGTCTTATAGTTCCCCTGGTCTTATAGTTTCCCTGGTCGTATAGTTTCCCTGGTCAGTTCCCCTGATCGTATAGTTCCCCTGGTCTTATAGTTTCCCTTGTCTTATAGTTACCCTGGTCTTATAGTTTCCCTGGTCTTATAGTTCCCCTGGTCTTATAGTTTCCCTGGTCTTATAGTTCTCCTGGTTGTATAGTTTCCCTGGTCTTATAGTTCCCCTGGTCTTATAGTTCCCCTGGTCGTATAGTTTCTCTGGTCTTATAGTTTCCCTGGTCTTATAGTTTCCCTGGTCAGTTCCCCTGATCGTATAGTTTCTCTGGTCTTATAGTTTCTCTGGTCTTATAGTTTCTCTGGTCTTATAGTTTCCCTGGCCTTATAGCCCTGGGAGAGCCTGATGAACTAGGGGTCGCCCTACCTCTGAGCTGGACACCCCACTGAGTGTTTTTTAATAAAAAGGTTTCTTCCACTCCAGCTGTCGGCTGCCGAGCTCTACGCCACTGGTATCAGTGGGATGCTAGGATCGGGACTGGGCTGGAAGGTCAATGCCCGTGGGTAATAGGCTTGAAGCAGGGATAACCTAGGCCAGCTCATTAAGCTCAAGGGGGAGGCATGAGTTGGGCAAGACACAAGTCTTGGGGGTATGATCTCTGACCCTCTGTAACTTTCTCACTCATCATTATTCACAGGATTATCCGTAATCATGGTAGCATCCACATCAATGTAGAAGTGTTTAGAAACATATTCTATTCTTATTTATAATAAAAGTGACTCCAAAATGACACAATACATTATTTACCATTCATTTCTATTGGGCACAAAATAATCTGAAACACAACCAAATCAAACTGCAAAGGCATCCAACAAGTATGTAGTCATTACGTGCTATGAACATGGTGTAATGGTCAGAAGAGGAGGAGTAGGAAAGATCGGACCAATGCGCAGCGTGGTAAGTGTCCATATTTTAATTAAATATAACCAAAACCTGAATACAAAAGAACAAGAGAAATAAATTAAAACCGAAACAGTTCTGTATGGTAAGACACAGACACAGAAAACAACTACCCACAACCCATAGTGGGGTAACAGGCTGCCTAAGTATGGTTCTCAATCAGAGACAACGATCGACAGCTGCCTATGATTTGGAACCATACCAGGGAAAACACAGAAATACAAAACCTAGAATACACAAAATAGAATGCCCACCCCAACTCACGCCCACCCCAACTCACTTGTTGAACACCATCTAGGTCACATTTAATTTGGATAGCCCGGATACTTTACAAATGGCCATACTATCAACAAATGATCTGTTGATAAGCAACTGCTTGCTAGGGTTAGGGTTAAGGTTAGGTTTAAAATAAGGGCTAAGGTAAGGCTTAAGTTTAGGGTTAGGATAAGGGTTACGGTTAGTGTTAGGACTAGCGTTAGGGTTAGGATAAGGGTTACGGTTAGTGTTAGGACTAGCGTTAGGGTTAGGATAAGGGTTACGGTTAGTGTTAGGACTAGCGTTAGGGTTAGGATAAGGGTTACGGTTAGTGTTAGGACTAGCGTTAGGGTTAGGATAAGGGTTACGGTTAGTGTTAGGACTAGCGTTAGGGTTAGGATAAGGGTTACGGTTAGTGTTAGGACTAGCGTTAGGGTTAGGATAAGGGTTACGGTTAGTGTTAGGACTAGCGTTAGGGTTAGGATAAGGGTTACGGTTAGTGTTAGGACTAGCGTTAGGGTTAGGATAAGGGTTACGGTTAGTGTTAGGACTAGCGTTAGGGTTAGTAGATAGTTAGTTGAAATGTTCCTGATAGTCCGTAGAGCATCTACAAATAAGGTGTTACCCATTTAGTCAAATGAGTAACCAGACTGCAGCCCCGGATCGGGCATCAGGCATCTGTGTCCCATCCTCTCAAGGGAAATGTCAAATACTGACTGGCTGGGCTCCCTAGAGTGTGAATGCAATGTCTTCAGCAGGGTGATGTCACCATGACAAGGTGAGGAGACATTTAGAAGAAGACTTTCTCTAGAGGCCCTTAAGCCACATTTATGTGCCATGGTAATACAGAGAAGGGATTTGGGACTGTCTCTGTTTGGTTCCGGAAGGGCAAAGCTTTGGCTGTTATGGCAGAGATTTCAGGTGTAGGACGAGGCTTATGTAAGCTGGAGGTGGACAAAGATGTGCCGAGGGACATACTGACTCCCCCATCCTCAGTCTCTCCTCACTGAATCATCCACTTTCTTTCTCTAATCCACTTCTCTCTAGTGATCCACAAGTGTGTCCTGTTTGTATTGTTGGATGTTTTAACATATAAATTGGTGGACTTAAACATTTGATGGGGATTAGTCCAGCTTAGCTCTGTGCCTAATGCAATGATTAGGGATTTCTGTCAGAGCAGATAAGTAAATTACTGTATCGCTAGTTATTCAGAGGCTGTGTTCAACTGTTAAAGGGGGAAAAGCCTAAAAGCAGGACCTAAGATAGAAGGAGTTGTTCAGTGTCAGATAATGAGCTGTCAGCCAATACCTCCTCATTAAGTCCCATTCACATCAACCAATTGTGCATTGTGACAGTCAAACAGGGCCCTGAACCATCCAGTATCACAAAACAACTACTCAAAGTGACAAATTACTCAGAGACAATCTGAGTAACTCAGTCAGATGCTGTACACGAAATGAGATCGCCCTGCCATCGGCTGAACCATTATTAAACTGTCAGAGATGTAGCAAACGTGCAGAGCCTCCCTCCAAACACTTTACCGTGAGACTGGTAGCTTTGTCTGAGGCAGGCTAACAGGATAGACTACAGGCCACGAAACAAGGTAAAATACTAGGGGCCTGAAAACACATGGATCAATTTGTCTTTTCTTTGAGCTGCAGAGCCTGTCCCCCAAACAGCTGGATATAATACTACCAGCTGTTACCTGCCTGAATCACAGCTGGATATAATACTACCAACTCTTACCTGCCTGAAACACAGCTGGATATAATACTACCAACTCTTACCTGCCTGAAACACAGCTGGATATAATACTACCAACTCTTACCTGCCTGAAACACAGCTGGATATAATACTACCAACTCTTACCTGCCTGAAACACAGCTGGATATAATACTACCAACTCTTACCTGCCTGAAACACAGCTGGATATAATACTACCAGCTGTTACCTGCCTGAAACACAGCTGGATATAATACTACCAGCTCTTACCTGCCTGAAACACAGCTGGATATAATACTACCAGCTCTTACCTGCCTGAAACACAGCTGGATATAATACTACCAGCTCTTACCTGCCTGAAACACAGCTGGATATAATACTACCAGCTCTTACCTGCCTGAAACACAGCTGGATATAATACTACCAGCTCTTACCTGCCTGAAACACATCTGGATATAATACTACCAGCTCTTACCTGCCTGAAACACATCTGGATATAATACTACCAGCTCTTACCTGCCTGAAACACATCTGGATATAATACTACCAGCTCTTACCTGCCTGAAACACATCTGGATATAATACTACCAGCTCTTACCTGCCTGAAACACATCTGGATATAATACTACCAGCTCTTACCTGCCTGAAACACAGCTGGATATAATACTACCAGCTCTTACCTGCTGTAGATGTGGGGAGCTCCTGCTAGGTCTGCATGGCCCTGTTAGGCCTACACTGAATCATCGCCTACCAGTAATAGATGTTGTTGCATGTAAGATAACCTAACACAACACAAGAGACAAATGTATTGGTCTGTCAATTCCATTGCTTTTTGTAAACAATAGGAGGAAATACATCTCATTTGCAGTGTTTTCTTTTGTTGAGACAAAAAGGGTCTCTCTTGTAACTGTTGTCAGTATGTGGCTTCCTCTCCAACTTCTGGTTGTCCCGTTGTCCTGCTGAAAGTATCTTCTCCCATGTCGGCTACAATAGTTTTTGTTTACCAGGCCTGTTTTCAACAGCAGTATACCACCAGCAAGTTGTCGAATGTCTTGTTTTAACTCGACAATCTCATTAGTCCTCGTCGTTGTTTGTAAACAACTTTGTTTTCATAGCACATCTCCGCTAATCACCTTGTCGCACACATTCATTATTATTAAATAAAGATACATGTTAATGATGTTATATGTGTGGAAGTAGCCCTAGTTTTCAGTAGTTTCTCTAAATTCAAATTTTGATGGATGCATGTAGGCTACTTAATTATCTAATCCATTATTTTCCTCTGTTTCCCTCCATAGGTGCAAAGGCGATTCAAAGCCTGAACTCCAACTGAATAGAAGAACATCCCCAAGACCAGATGCAATGGAGATGTTCAATTTCACCAACTTCACCTACTGGAATGCCTCAGAAGGCACTGACGCAGGGCCTGTCACTGAACCCGAAAGCCCATACAAGACTGTGGAGGTGGTGTTCATCGTATTGGTGGCTGGGTCCCTCAGCCTGGTCACCGTTATTGGAAATATCCTGGTCATGCTTTCCATTAAGGTCAATAGGAACCTACAGACTGTCAACAACTACTTTTTATTCAGCCTTGCATGTGCTGACCTAATCATCGGGCTGTGTTCCATGAACTTGTATACAGTATACATAGTGATTGGCTACTGGCCCTTAGGGCCTGTGGTGTGTGATCTGTGGCTAGCCTTGGACTATGTAGTGAGTAACGCATCTGTCATGAACCTACTCATCATCAGTTTTGACAGATACTTCTGTGTCACAAAGCCCCTCAGCTACCCTGTCAAAAGGACCACCAAGATGGCAGGGATGATGATTGCTGCTGCCTGGGTCCTGTCCTTCATTCTGTGGGCCCCGGCCATCCTTTTCTGGCAGTTCATCGTGGGCGGGCGGACAGTGCCTGAGAGGGAGTGTTACATTCAGTTCTTCTCTAATGCAGCAGTCACCTTCGGCACAGCCATCGCAGCCTTCTACCTGCCCGTTATCATCATGGTCATTCTCTACATACAGATCTCTATAGCCAGTAAAAGCCGGGTGAAGAAAGAGACCAGGAAGCCGTCAGGGCCCAACCCAGAGGCCCTGTCCCACGAGCAGGCAAGGTGCAGTAATCCTGCCAAGCCCATCAACAACAACGTGACAGCAGAGGACACAGAGCAGGGCAGGACCGAAGCCATAGATGACGTGGCCAACCAGCACGACGGTAAACTGCAGAACGGCAAGGGCCCGTCCACCACGGGTGGAGAGGGGGAGATGGAGGGTGTGGACAGGGGTAGGGAGAACTGTGCCCACGGAGAGGAGAAAGAGAGCTCCAACGACTCGACATCTGGCAGTGCAGCGGCGTCCAACCACAAAGAAGAAGAAGCGGTGCCATCCAGAGCAAACTGCAACACCGAGCTCGTTCAGCAACCAACCCGCCACCGGGCCAAGGCAGGCGGCTCCAAACTCACCTGCATCAAGATTAAGACCAAGTCTCCCAAGGGGGACTGCTACACGCCCTCCAACGCCACGGTGGAGATCGTCCCCGCCACGGAGAAGCAGAACCACGTGGCGCGGAAAATCGTGAAGATGACCAAGCAGCCGCCCAAGAAGAAGAAAGCGCCACCGTCTCGGGAGAAGAAGGTGACCCGTACCATCATGGCCATCCTGGTGGCCTTTGTGGCCACCTGGACCCCTTACAATGTCATGGTGCTCATCAACACCTTCTGCTCCAGCTGCATCCCCAGTACAGTCTGGACTATCGGCTACTGGCTGTGCTACATCAACAGCACCATCAACCCCGCCTGCTATGCCCTCTGCAATGTCACTTTCAAAAAGACATTCAAACATCTCCTCCTCTGCCAATACAAAAACATTAGGTCAGCTAGATGAATATGGATGCGAGTGTGGATGTGAGTGTGTGAGCATGTGTGTGTGTGTGTGTGTGTGTGTGTGTGTGTGTGTGTGTGTGTGTGTGTGTGTGTGTGTGTGCGTGTGTGTGTGCGTGTGCGTGTGCGTGTGTGTGTGTGTGTGTGTGTGTGTGTGTGTGTGTGAGAGAGAGAGAGAGAGAGACGTTTATGATGTGGTCCCTTTCCTTTGTTTTTACGCTACGGCTCATAAGAGAACTTGTATCCTGCAGCCATGTTGGGTTTGGCTCTGATGAATGAGATTTGTGATGCAACTGTTGAGACATAAGACTTACAAAGAAGCGCACAGCCAGGAGAACAAATAGACCGAACATGAAAAGGACAGTTGGATAGAGAGCTCTGCACTGCACAAGACGAATTCTAAGGGAAAATAGGGCTGACTGAATTCATGTACTTCCCGTTTGAAATTCAGTGTCAAAAAAAGAAACCTGTATATATCAATGTATACGCAAAATCTAAGTGTGTGTGTGTGTGTGTGTGTGTGTGTGTGTGTGTGTGTGTGTGTGTGTGTGTGTGTGTGTGTGTGTGTGTGTGTGTGTGTGTGTGTGTGTGTGTGTGTGTGTGTGTGTGTGTGTGTGTGTGTGTGTGTGTGTGTGTGTGTGTGTGTGTGTGTGTGTGTGTGTGCGTGCATCAGTCTGAGCGTGACAGAATGATCCATCACACAGTTTCAGTGGAGATGTCTGCCAGTAAAGACAGCACAAGGACATACAGAACATACTACAAACTGTTATCTGTATGCCGGTGGCACTCTGTGTTGGCGGCACACAAAGTAGAGCAGCTTGTCTAAACTTCCTCTCTGACATGTTCATATACGACTGAGTAATATGGCTGGGAGCCTTCCTATCTCCAGGGATGGACCATAAGTGGCCCCTGAAGGGCATAGCAGGACAGAGACCAGGCCTGGCCAGGGTCACCTCTCACCACAACGCAGGACTGAGGTTAGGAAACTTGTTTTGAAAAAAGGTCACAAGTAAACAAATAAATAGATCATTTAAAAATACATCCAAAAAGGCATTGTTCAATGACATTATTTAGCTTGCTATTCGTTTTCCACATACTTTTAGATGATCAGCGATTTGATCTCTTACAATTCATTACGTGAACAGTTTGAAGTTTATTTGATTGTATATTAAGATATTTTTTTAGTCAGATAGTCTAAACTCTTAGGAAACAAGGTGCTAACTAGAACCAAAAAGGGTTATTTGGCTGTCACGGTAGGAGAACCCTGTGAGAACCCCTTTTTGGATCCAGTAGAACTCTTTTGCGTTCCATGTAGAACCCTTTCCACAGAGAGTTCTACATGGAACCCAAAAGAGTTCTACCTGTAAACAAAAAGGGTTCTATCTGAAACCAAAAAGGGTTCTCCTATGGGGACAGCTTCAGAACCCTTTTGGAGCCTGTTTTCTCAAAGTGTGTTGATGCTTGGAGCGTGTAAATACATTCAGAGGGTGGCAGTTGGCAGGGGCTTGGGCTTGGAGCCAAAGCCTATTCAATTATACAGGAAGGGATCTTGTGCTTTTCCAGGGGTGAGTTGGATATTCCTCTGAGATTGGATTTTCAACATAATTTAATCCCGCTGTGTTGCAGATGTTACAGCCTGTGACAAGAGCCTGTTGTATGTCAGTCCTGACTGATAATGAAGAGAACGATTGAAAAGGATTGTATTTTGTCTTGCTGTCATCAGAGGTGGTTCGTTGAGTAGGGGCTACTAAGGTTGTAGAGGGATTGAAAGAGTGTCATATTGTGGAGATTTTAGAGGTTATTTCAGTCCATGTTTCTGTTGTTACCCCAGAATGGGGTTAAATACCAATAATCACAGGCCATGGCCTTGTGAATTATAAGGGCTACTCGATGTTAGATGTACTAATTCATCTACATCTGTGTGTGTGCGTGTGTGTGTGCGTGTGTGTGCGCGCGTGTGTGTGCGCGCGTGTGTGTGTGTGTGTGCGCGTGTGTGTGTGTGTGCGTGCGTGTGTGCGTGCGTGTGTGCGTGCGTGCGTTTGTGCGTGTGTGTGTGTGTGTGTGTGTGGACGTGTTTAACTATTAGTAAACAAACTAAATTTGAACAACTGGGCACATTTTGTTAGTTCCCACGAGGTCAAATTCTATTTCTAGAGGGTTTAGGGTTAAGGTTAGAATGATGATAAAGGGTTAGGGTTAGTAGCAAGGGTTACACCATACCCAAACTGGCCACACGCGTGCGCCATCGTGCCAAAATTGATGTTGTGCCCCCAAACGCAATCAAGACACGCAGGTTAAAATATCAAAACAAATTATATTCATTTGGGGACAGGTCAAAAAGTATTAAACATTTATGGCAATTTAGCTAGCTAGCTTGCTGTTGCTAGCTAATTTGTTCTGGGATAAACGTTGAATTGTTATTTTACCTGAAATGCACAAGGTCCTCTACTCCGACAATGAATCCACACATAAAACGGTCAACCGAATCGTTTCTAGTCATCGCTCCTCCTTCCAGGCTTTGTCTTTTTTGGACTTGTGTAGTTTATAGTTACATCGACGACCAACCGAACTCAGTTCATCTTTCAATCACCCACGTGGGTATAACCAATGAGGAGATGGCACATGGGTATCTGCTTCTATAAACCAATGAGGAGATGGGAGAGGCAGGACTTTCAGCGTCACAAATAAAACGTATATTTTAGTGCTTGGGAACGCAGACGCTCGTTGGCGCTTGCGAGCAGTGGGGCGTGCAATAATTGAATAACATGTATGTTTAAATTCATTTTGCAACGAGCACACGCAATGTGAGCGGTGTGGTCAGCATGTTAGGGTTAGAGTTAAGGCTAGGTTTTTGGGTTAAGGTTAGGGTTAGGATAAGAGTATGGGTTAGGGTTAGTTTTACGTTTAGGTTTAGGGAAAATAAGATTTTGAATTGGACTGAATTGTGTGTCCCCACAAGGTTAGCTGGACAAGAGTGTGTGTGTGTGTGTGTGTGTGTGTGTGTGTGTGTGTGTGTGTGTGTGTGTGTGTGTGTGTGTGTGTGTGTGTGTGTGTGTGTGTGTGTGTGTGTGTGTGTGTGTGTGTGTGTGTGTGTGTTTCATCACATGAATATAGAATATAGATGAAGTCTGTACTGTTTGTGTATGTCTGTTTTAATGAGATCACAGTCTAATGACGTTAGAAATAATACAATACTAGAATTCCCATGTTTTTGTGTCATACTGTTTGTGTCCATTCATTTCGTCCACACAGTATGCTGATCTTCAACACAGTCCATTTATCTCTAACATGCTAATTGTATTCCAATTTAAGTAATGAATATAAAGCAGCCATGGGATGGTCGCCACGTTGGTTGCTCGGGGGGCTTAACAGAAAATGACACCAGCATTGAGCAGCCCCTTAAGGCAGTCTCCTTAAAGAGAGATATGGGACAGGCCTTTAATGGAAACTCACCATGAGCCTGATCAGATTATAAAATGATGTGGAACACCGACTGGAGATTAAAGATTGGCTATTACGTGCTCGGTTTACACAGCCCCTCCCGTCCCACTTAGTGTCCCACTTGCTCCTGATCCCGTTATGTGTGACTGTGACGTCCCCTATATCAGGCATTGTTTAAAGGCCTGTGAAACATAAGGAACATCATATTTACATTTACTATCTATCCCTCTCTATCTCTATCTATCTCTATCTATCCCTCTCTATCTCTATCTATCTCTATCTATCCCTCTCTATCTCTATCTATCTCTATCTATCCCTCTCTATCTCTATCTATCTCTATCTATCCCTCTCTATCTCTATCTATCTCTCGCTCTCTCGTTCTCTCGCTCTCTCTCACTCTTTCGTTCTCTCTCGTTCTCTCGCTTTCTCTCACTCTTTCGTTCTCTCGTTCTCTCGCTCTCTCTCACTCTTTCGTTCTCTCTCGTTCTCTCGCTTGCTCTCTCTCTCATTCTCTCTCTCTCTCTCTCTCTCTCTCTCTCTCTCGTTCTCTCTCTCGCTCTCTCATTCTCTCTCTCTCTCGCTCGCTCTCTCACTCTCGCTCTCTCTCTCTCTGACATTGTCCCCCAATGTCTCCTCCCCCTTAATGACATTGTTATGACTAACATCGCCCCCAATATTATAAAGATAAAAGACAACGCAACCTACTGCAAATTCACTAGAGGCGTCAAAATAACACAAAATTTAGGTCACAAGTAATTATTAATAAATTATGCTTTTAATGGAAATAGTGATGGCAAAGGAAGTGGAAGAGGATGAAGATCATCTGATTCCTTGCAATCGTCCTTATTTAAATGCAGGTTGTCCTCTGGAAGCCTCGCTCGTATAATTCAGTCAATCTGTTCAACTGCCTGAGCCCAGCAGTGTGCGCGAGGCACCCATCCAAGTTTACAATCCAGCCATCCGTCAGGTTGATAAGTGGACCCATGTCTGGGTGTCATCTGTCACATGTCTCAGTGGTTGGTGTTGCTAAGAGCCTCCTAGCTTCCCAGAACGGAACGTCTGATTCAGCTCAGTTTAAGCTGTTGTTTGAGTGATACCAGTAGGAACGAAAGTGCTCTCCAACACAACTGGTGGTCTGGGTCTTTTTAGAGAACAGTTATCCGGGTGTTTGATGGAAAGTGACAGCCATTTATCACCAATGGAGGGACAGGGTTCACCGCCCCCAGACAAGATGGCTGTCACTCACTGAGTCTCAGCGGAATGCTCTTTCAGCTGCTTTCAGACAAAGTGGAAAGCTCACACCCCTTTCGCTCTCCTCACCTGTCAACAGCATATCGTTTGACTAACAGGACCAAAGAAATCCTGCGCTGCCCACTTTGTACGGTCTGATAAGCCCGCATTTGTAGTCACAGTTGCAGAGAGGCGGCCTGTCGTCCACAGGATACACAACAGGCTCTCACGTCTTAGGTACCATGTTTGGATACTGTCAGCCATTTCAGCCAAAGGGGGTCAGCCAAAGGGGGTCAGCCAAAGGGGGTCAGCCAAAGGGAGTCAGCCAAAGGTTTCCACAAAATAAATTACCCGTCCTTCAGGAATCAGACGTTACTGTATAGTCTAGAGAATGATGGAAACAAAGTGATGGAGTACAGTAACTCTCAGATGGATTTTGGCTCGACTTTTTATTACCATACTGTAACAACAGGACATGCTCTCTGTCCATGTCGGGGGGGTATTTCTCATTGAGTGGATTCACTTGTCAACGTACAAAGAGTCTCATTCCACTGGTACTGTATATTTCCCTTTCATCACATAAACATTGTCTCCATGGCGTCAACAGATCATCATGTGCCGTCTGAGCTAGCTGGGCTCCTCTTCACACGGCTTGTTTCAAAGGGCTAAACCTTTTTAGGGAGATGTATTTCCCCTAAATGTTTGATTGTGATTGATTAAATGTTGGGGGATTGTTTTGGTGTAGTACTTAGTTAGTTAGAATTGTGATGTTTTGATAGTGTACTTGACAAGTGTGTGAAAGAGTATTTATTTAGATTGTTACTGTGTTGTTTGGTCTGTTCTTGAGCAGAGGGTTAGTACCCATTGAGATGGGAGCATCCTGAGTCTCTGTTTCTAGTTGAGATAGTTGGGCTGCTTCTGCCACTTCTAGCCGTGTTTCCAAGGCGATGTGGTATATGAAGTGTATCTGAACAGACAAATATATCGCCACATTGTATACTGAGCAATTTGAAGTGCCTTATTACTTATTACCCATTCTTATAATTGCTCATTGATGTTTAAATTGATGTTTTATATTTTCAGTTGATGAAATCTTTGTTAGATGGTGGTGCAATTTAAGGTGACAGTCATAGATGTAGAAAAGCACAAGATCATCTAAAGTCTAAAATGTTTATTTTCTTCTTCGTTGTGGTCGTAGAAGGCATAGGTTTTGTAAAAGGGGGAAAACGTATCTAATTCATCCCTGGAGGTTTGGAGGGTACTTTAAGGTGTGTGTGTGTGTGTGTGTGTGTGTGTGTGTGTGTGTGTGTGTGTGTGTGTGTGTGTGTGTGTGTGTGTGTGTGTGTGTGTGTGTGTGTGTGTGTGTGTGTGTGTGTGTGTGTGTGTGTGTGTGTGTGTGTGTGTGTGTGTGTGTGTGTGTGTGTGTGTGTGTGTGTGTGTGTGTGTGTGTGTGTGTGTGTGTGTGTGTGCAGGGATGTCATGCACCCCAAAAATGTATGTGAAGACAGCTGGGGGTGGTCCTGAGAGGGGCTAATTTGACATTTTTCAAACGCCTGAAATAGCTTTTTTTCTGCAGTCTAGAGACATAATAATTATGCTTCATTATATGTCACAATGTGTCTATTTTTCTGCATATCTACGCATACCTCTTGAGCTGTCTGTATCCTCCTGACTGGTGGTTCTTTTTTTAAACAAACTAAATATGCTTCTCTGCATCTCTGCTAAAATCTGGGTAAAAGATTGAAAGGAATGTGAGTCTTATTCAGTACATTTAGAAAACGCTTGCTTTTCTAAAGTCTGCTAACCTTGCCAGCAGGCATGCCAGCTAAGATAGTTAGACAAGCTCGCTACTCAAACTTGATTGCCTGAAGTGGCTTCATGGTAGCTATTTATGCGGTCGGGAGTAATATTACAGAGAAAACAACGACAACCACACACACACACACACAACACACACACACACACACACACACACACACACACACACACACACACACACACACACACACACACACACACACACACACACACACACACACATACATACATACATACATACATACATACATACATACATACATACATACATACATACATACATACATACATACATACATACATACATACATACATACCTATAAATTCATTAAACAGGACAAATCTGAGGGTGGCACCTTTCTCTATGCCCCCTATGGGCATCTCTGTCTGTCTGTCTGTCTGTCTGTCTGTCTGTCTGTCTGTCTGTCTGTCTGTCTGTCTGTCTGTCTGTCTGTCTGTCTGTCTGTCTGTCTGTCTGTACAAATGAGTGTGTGTGTGCTTTGCTTTGCTTTGCTTTGCTCTATAAGAGACCCTTAGCATGTCAAAGCACCAAGTGGCATCTGTAAATAAGCACAACCCCATAGAAACACAAGCCACACATTGCGTTCAGGGGGTAAGAAACACTAAAGGATTCAACAAACAATGTTGCTTCTGTCCTCACCTCACAGTCCCTGTTTGAAAAGTGTCTCAAAAGCAAGTGGCTTCCAAAGACACACTCTGAAAGATAAAGATTTACAAGACAAACATTTATTTTTGCCTAAACACATGTAAACACAATGTGATCATCATACTGTACATTTTGCATCACGTTTTATAAAGCTATATCTATTATATTGTTGTACAAAATCTAGAATTGAACAGTGTATCAGTATGTGTTAGATGAGACTGCATCCAGACTGAACATGTGTTTATTGAAGGGACAATATTATGGCGGGAAAGAAAGAAACATTGTTAAGTAAATGAGAAAACAAATGCAATTCTGAGAGAACGGACCACTGCCGTGTGACATTTAAAACTGAACTAAAGTACACTCAACTGTCCCACTTAACATTTTTATTTTTACTCTGTCCCATGTTTGGGCTTTGTGAGACTGACGATCAGTCGAAGAGGAGAGTCAAGTGGTAACCTGCTGAATCTGTAGAGAAAAAAACCCATTACTGACAAACAATGAAGTGCTGATGATCAGCCAAGGGATGTGTGTTCGGCATCCATTTTGTCTCAACTTGTAAATGAGTGATGAGTGGAAAGGGACACAGACTGACCGTAGGGAGAAACTGTGAGACCAGCTGCTACAACATGCAGTGTAGTATTGGAAACATCTGGACCTCTTCCAGATATCTGGGGGAATTGTTATTGAAACATATTCAAAGTCTTGTCTTGAGGGAATGAACCATTTTGAACCATTGTAGGTGCAACTTCATTTAAATATCTCTTCAAATGGACAAATGGAATACAAATGATGAAAACTTATATGGTGGAAAATGTATATACAGCAGTGTACACTCTTCCAAAAGGGTTCTTCAGCTGTCCCCATAGGAGAACCCTTTTTGGTTCCAGGGAGAACCCTTTTTGGATCCAAGTAGAACCCTCTGTGGAAAGGGTCCTACATGAAACCCAAAAGGGCTCTGTCTTGGAACCAGAAGGTTTCTACTTGGAACCAAAAATAGTTCTTAAAAGGGTTCTCCTATGGGGACAGCCGAAGAACCCTTTAAGGTTCCAGATAGCACCTTTTGTTTTAGTGTACAGGGTGTTAATTTTTCATTTGCGTCAGTATGTAAATCGAATCATTGTGCTCTCATCCACTGTGCCTCATGGCTCCTAATACGGTCGATATATTGCCTGTTTAAAACGTATTATTTGAATTGTATATATCTCTATAGTATACATTATATGTCATTTGGATGAGGTACAGTTGAAATGTACATAAGTCTACACGTGTTTAATAGCTATCTGAATGTTCCCTTCCCTTCTCACCCTCCCTTGTCCTAATATGATACTCCCTCACCCCTAATGTACAGTAATGACGTTAATGATTTCCTTTGCGCCATTAGTTGATTGTTTAATAGTTCTGGACAGCGAAGCTGAGTGTTAATATCACTGGCCACTCACTTATGAAGCTGTAAAATATGAACCATATTCAGTGGATTTATGGAGGCATATTCATTTTTTAAATCAATTCAAATAAAATGTATGAAAAATGTTTCATGGCATTTTGTGTCCAGATTATTGAAATGATAGTGGTGTGGAGAAATGTATCACTTGTTAGGTCGGAATTGGAAATAGCTTTCATATTAAGCCTCCATAATTTCATATGAACATGGAATTACTTCAATCAAGGTGAGTAAACATCACACATATTTGGACATCATTTCAAAGTTGTTGTTTTTTAATGTAATCGATGATTAGGACAGGTCAACTCCAGTTGTAAACTACAATAACAGTTTTACTCCGAGTTCAACTGGAGAGCGGGGGAACTACAAAGTGAGGTATAATAGCAGGAGAACCAGAACTAATACTGGACACAAGCTCTTACACACTAACAGCTGTACAGAACATTAGCTCATTTATACAAAAGTTTACATCTTTCACTGTAGATAACATTAGAAAAGGAATTTCCTTTACATCAATGAGTACTTATGTTTCTTATTAATGTATGCCCTCAAAAACTGTTAGAAAAGTTGTTAGGAATTTTGCTGTTGAGGGTACCAGCAAAATAACCTTTAAAACCCCAGTAAAGGCATGAGCTTTTAACTTTAAGCTGCTTTAAATCAAGACATGCAAGAAATTATGTTTTATTTGAGTGAGAATCGTTTTGTCACCTCAAACAAAAAGGATGTTATGTAATATGAACAAAAATCCAATTTATTACGACTTTCCAAAAATGACCCTGAAAAATGTTATAAGGTAAGCATTTTAGTAAGAAATGCTTCATTTGTATTATTCACTCAAAGTATGAAATCGCCTACAAGATTTTCCTATGAGAAATCTGGAAAGAAATACATTTTATCACTACTATCCAACTCTTTGTTGTGTAGCTGCTACAGGCCCCTATAAACCTACAGGACAAACATATAGGAACCATGCTGAGATAGGGCAGTATAAGCATCAACTTCCATTTCCTGATTCCCATGATGCACCACTAGTCCATCGGGGTGCGCTCCCTCTTCTTCCCCTCCCGCTTCGGCTTCTTGGCATCTGCAAAAACAGGTGGGCATCAGGTTAGAATCTACATCCATACTGTCACTTACCCTGCAGTCAGTCGTGTTGTTAATCCTACCGCTGGCCTGAGGACTGCAGGTTTACTGTGCATGTGGACAAACATGAAAAGTGCTTTATCATTGTCCCACAAGAGTGGCTTTAGTACCTGACAGCCATGACAGGAACCACAGTCAATATCCCAGTCTCTGGTCTGATGAACAGGAGCAACATACCCCTCCCTCCATACATATATTCTGCTATCTATCTATCCATCTGTCTATCTGTCGATCTGTCTGCACGTCTGCTTGTCTATCTGCCTTCCTGTCTGTCTGCTTGTCTAATCTATCTGTCTTCCTGTCTGCTTGTCTGTCTGTCTGCCTGCCTATCTGCCTGGTTGCATGTCTGCATGTCTGTCTGCGTTTAGAAGAGCGTGAGGGGGAAAGTAAACAACAAGGAAAAGGCAGGACTCATCTATAGTCTGTTTCCCCCAGGAGCTCCTATCATTGTAGATTACAGGGTGGGATGTTGTTGGTGGGCGGTAACAGACGAGGATGTCAACTGGCTAATCAACACCTGTTTGTTTTGTACCTGATCTAAAGCAAGTTCCCACCTGCCACTAATTTAAGGTCCTCCCACGTCAGTTTGTTGATGAAAGCCTTGCCACCCTCTCCAGCTAATCTGAGAAAAACATCCTCAACATAAAACATTGAAACACTCCATCAATACTACTGTACGTTGCTGCTCCACTGCAACATATTAGAACGATCCAAATTGGATTTAAATTTACAGCACATGAATCGATCTATTCACCACCAATGCAGCATTAGCCAATATGCAGTGCCAAGCCAAATCATATACTGTACCAAGCCAAGTCATATACAGTACCAAGCCAAGTCATATACAGTACCAAGCCAAGTCATATACAGTACCAAGCCAAGTCATATACTGTACCAAGCCAAGTCATATACAGTACCAAGCCAAGTCATATACATATACTGTACCAAGGCAAGTCATCTACTGTACCAAGCCAAGTTATATACAGTACCAAGCCAAGTCATATACAGTACCAAGCCAAGTCATATACAGTACCAAGCCAAATCATATACTCATCTACTGTACCAAGGCAGTACCAAGTCATATACAGTACTCATATACAGTACCAAGCCTGTAAGTCATATATAAGCAGTACCAAGCCAAGTCATGTACTGTACCAAGCCAAATCATATACTGTCATCATATACAGTACCAAGCCAAATCATATACAGTACCAAGCCAAGTCATATACAGTACCAAGCCAAGTCATATACAGTACCAAGCCAAGTCATATACAGTACCAAGCCAAATCATATACAGTACCAACTCATACCAAATCATATACAGTACCAAGCCAAATCATATACTGTACCAAGCCAAGTCATATACAGTACCAAGCCAAATCAGTACCAAGCCAAGTCATATACAGTACCAAGCCAAATCATATACTGTACCAAGCCAAGTCATATACTGTACCAAGCCAATACAGTCATATATACAGTACCAAGCCAAGTCATATACAGTACCAAGTACCAAATCATATACTACCAAGTCATATACAGTACCAAGCCAAGTCATATACTGTACCAAGCCAAGTCATATACAGTACCAAGCCAAGTCATATACAGTACCAAGCCAAGTCATATACAGTACCAAGCCAAGTCATATACAGTACCAAGCCAAGTCATATACAGTACCAAGCCAAGTCATATACAGTACCAAGCCAAGTCATATACAGTACCAAGCCAAATCATATACTGTACCAAGCCAAGTCATATACAGTACCAAGCCAAATCATATACAGTACCAAGCCAAGTCATATACAGTACCAAGCCAAGTCATATACTGTACCAAGCCAAGTCATATACAGTACCAAGCCAAGTCATATACAGTACCAAGCCAAGTCATATACAGTACCAAGCCAAGTCATATACAGTACCAAGCCAAGTCATATACAGTACCAAGCCAAGTCATATACAGTACCAAGGCAAGTCATCTACTGTACCAAGCCAAGTCATATACAGTACCAAGCCAAGTCATATACTGTACCAAGCCAAATCATATACAGTACCAAGCCAAGTCATATACTGTACCAAGCCAAGTCATATACAGTACCAAGGCAAGTCATCTACTGTACCAAGCCAAGTCATATACAGTACAGTCATATACAGTACAAGCCAAGTCATGTACTGTACTAAGCCAAGTCATATACAGTACCAAGCCAAGTCATATACTGTACCAAGCCAAGTCATATACAGTACCAAGCCAAGTCATATACTGTACCAAGCCAAGTCATATACAGTACCAAGCCAAGTCATATACTGTACCAAGCCAAGTCATATACAGTACCAAGCCAAGTCATAAACATCCTATCAGCAGTGGAGCATTAATGTGAAGAATGTGATGATAATCAGCATATAAAGTATTGTAAATCATCCCGATGCTAATCGTTCATCCCTGATAAACAAACATGCAATCCATCGGTAAATACAGAAGTAATGATTCCTTGCTTGTATAGAATTGCCAAATCATTAATAAGTGGGTATAAATGAACCCGTTGTAAGGGTCGATATGCCTCAGGCCAATGTACAGACCTAGAGATGACTCATGAATCGCAAGTGTCTAACTGATTGGTGATAACCTACCAGATGTTGCCTGTGCTACCAAAATGCATAATGTTTGTCACTCGAATCCTCCTAAAATATAATGCTGACATCAATGCCCCAGGGACCTGCTATCTGATCTATACATTTCTCAGAAGCACATGTATTGCAATTGTCACGGCCCCTCCTATGCAGTGCATATTGTGGACAAGCCGAGAGAGTTCTGTGAGTTTGGAGATTGGGACGTGGGTGTTCATACAAAAACACAGAAAATTGCTCCTCGCTCCATTTGTTTGGCCAGTTTTAATTTGTTTAACTGTGTTTTTGCCTTTGCCTTTGTCAGCACATTTGTCTCCCTAGGGAGACAGAGAGGATCACATTCCCTCTGCGAGCCCCGTCTGTGAGATTGGAGCTCTCACCATGCCGGAGTGCTTTCTGCTGCATAGGCACATTACTGTGTACTCATTTCTGCCACCGCACTTTTGACACAGACTCATAATAATCAGAGCGGCTCTGAGAGATTATGTTTTGAACCGGGATTCCATGAAACAGGCTGAGTGCAATAAAACTGAATTCAGTGTCTGAATGGGCTGTCTCGTACACAGAGACACAACGACACAGCCCTTCTCAGGGGAATGATAAACCATCGCCGGCCCCAAAAGAACTCCTCGACGGCAGCCACAGGGTTTTCATCTCTATAAAGCCTTTTGTTTCCCCGTAAATCATCTCTGACATTCTCCGCTCCCCACTGTGGCTCCCCTGCTCATTCTTCTGGGTAAGGAGGGAGGAGAATAGGAGAATTCTACAGGTATTCATAACGTTTCATTTCTGCTTCATTTCGGTCACTCTCTGTTTTCCGGCCTTTCCATTTCATTCCGTGGGGCCCGTCTCTTCCTGAGGTTAGACAAGGGAGAAGCTGACACTGAATCTCAGATCGCTCCCTCGCTGCCTCGCAGCATTGTCTCCTCAAGACTATCGGCCTGACATGTTTTCTCCATTGCTCCTGGCAGCAGCAGACAAGGTGGCTTGTTTAGAATTGTAAATATGACTGGGTGGATGTGGTGGCCCCAGCCGGATGTAGGATAGTCCCTCGCTCTGTAGTTGGGGTTCATTACAAGTCCTCTGATCCCTCCTCTGTGACTCTGCCTGGCCTGGAATCCCCTTCCAACACACACACACACACACACACACACAGAGGCAAGCGCATACACACACGCACACGCACACACAAACACCGTCAGCCTCTCTGTTTCCCAGTAACCCTTTGGCTTACCAGGGCTTATCTGTCAAATGGCAGACATGGGAAATCATACTCTCAGATAGGAGGTCTTTCTTTTCAACTCTCTCTATTCTTCTTCTCCACCGTCATCTCTCCCTCCTCCTTTCATACTGTGGTTCTCACCCTCCCCAGGGAAGTAGGCCCGACTTAAAACAGGACTGGCCTCCATCACACAGAATTAATTTGGGAGTATATGATCATTCATACAGGTACAGTGCTATACAATCCTGTACATGTGCTTGCGCGCACGCACACACACACACACTGTATAGAAATTACCATTAAATGTTAATCAATGCAGAAGTAATGTTATTTCTGTGTGTCACCTTGATATTTCTGTCACTGAAATACATGTACACAGAAGAAATACACCAACACAAATATGATTTTAATTTGGATCAGATTCCTTACATGTGACATCCTAAATAGGCTTTGCTCGGCTTATGTGAACGATATTGTAGTTTTTCCGAAAACCATTACCCAAGCCAGGGGTTCCACTCCACTGTCAATCTGACATCTTTTTTTTCGTCACTGTGAGATTTGTTTTACCAGCTTTTAACCCTTTTGATTTCCCCAACTCCCAGGTTATTAGGATGCGAGGGAAACTTGAATTGAACCCAAAATCCCAATCAGATTGACAGGATTGCGTGTTTTTATCTGTCCTCGACCGGGAAAACTGTCTTAACCGTTAGCCGCCTGCCTGAAACACAATGAGGCTCTGGTCCAGTCGCTCCTGGAGAGTCTGTTCTGTTCTGGCACACCCTCTCATACAGCAGATTACTGTCAGGGCTGCTGCCAAATCTACCCTGATTCCAGTTTCACACTCTCAACATATCACCACAGTAGCCTACTTCTCGAAACGCAGTCAGATTGGACATAATGTACACACTAGCCCCATGAGTCCTTTACTGGCGACATCATGCAGCATTCATTCTATTTTTTAACAACTTCTGCTCTCACTTGATTGGTTTTAACAGTGGGAGTCATCAGCTAAATAACGGACAAGTGGGAGTTGTTAATAAAGCCTTTATGTGGGGAAAATATATGGAAATCTGTGTGTTGGCCTCTGTGTTGGTAATATTCTGTCATTGTATGAATGATGGAGCATTGAATTAAAGCATTCATCTGATTTACTTTCAGAACATTTTGTAAAGTTTGGACATGAGGTATACATACATCTTATACAGTGAGGGAAAAAAGTATTTGATCCCCTGCTGATTTTGTACGTTTGCCCACTGACAAAGAAATGATCAGTCTATAATTGTAATAGTAGGTTTATTTGAACAGTGAGAGACAGAATAACATCAAAAACTTTCAGAAAAACGCATGTCAAAAATGTTATAAATTTATTTGCTTTTTAATGAGGGAATTAAGTATTTGACCCCCTCTCAATCAGAAAGATTTTTGGCTCCCAGGTGTCTTTTATCCAGGTAACGAGCTGAGATTAGGAGCACACTCTTAAAGGGAGTGCTTCTAATCTAGGTTTGTTACCTGTATAAAAGACACCTGTCCACAGAAGCAATCAATCAATCAGATTCCAAACTCTCCACCATGGCCAAGACCAAAGAGCTCTCCAAGAATGTCAGGGACAAGATTGTAGACCTACACAAAGCTGGAATGGGCTACAAGACCATCGCCAAGCAGCTTGGTGAGAAGGTGACAACAGTTGGTTATTCGCAAATGGAAGAAACACAAAAGAACTGTCAATCTCCCTCGGCCTGGGGCTCCATGCAAGATCTCACCTCCTGGAGTTGCAATGATCATGAGAACGGTGAGGAATCAGCCCAGAACTACAAGGGAGGATCTTGTCAATGATGTCAAGGCAGCCAGGACCATAGTCACCAAGAAAGAAATTGGTAACACACTACTCCGTGAAGGACTGAAATCCTGCAGCGCCTGCAAGGTCCCCCTGCTCAAGAAAGCACATATACATGCCCGTCTGAAGTTTGCCAATGAACATCTGAATGATTCAGAGGACAACTGGGTGAAAGTGTTGTAGTCAGATGAGACCAAAATGGAGCTCTTTGGCATCAACTCAACGTGTTTGGAGGAGGAGGATGCTGCCTATGACTCCAAGAACATCATCCCCACCGTCAAACATAGAGGTGGAAACATTATGCTTTGGGGGTGTTTTTCTGCTAAGGGGACAGGACAACTTCACCGCATCAAAGGGACGATGGACGGGGCCATGTACCGTCAAATCTTGGGTGAGAACCTCCTTCCCTCAGCCAGGGCATTGAAAATGGGTCGTGGATTGGTATTCCAGCATGACAATGACCCAAAACACACGGCCAAGGCAACAAAGGAGTGGCTCAAGAAGAAGCACATTAAGGTCCTGGAGTGGCCTAGCCAGTCTCCAGACCTTAATCACATAGAAAATCTGTGGAGGGAGCTGAAGGTTTGAGTTGCTAAACATCAGCCTCGAAACCTTAATGACTTGGAGAAGATCTGCAAAGAGGAGTGGGACAAAATCCCTCCTGAGATGTGTGCAAACCTGGTGGCCAACTACAAGAAACGTCTGACCTCTGTGATTGCCAACAAGGGTTTTGCCACCAAGTACTAAGTCATGTTTTGCAGGGGGGTCAAATACTTATTTCCCTCATTAAAATGCAAATCAATTTATAACATTTTTGACATGCGTTTTTCTGGATTGTTTGGTTGTTATTCTGTCTCTCACTGTTCAAATAAACCTACCATTAAAATTATAGAGTGATCATTTTTTTGTCAGTGGGCAAACATACAAAATCAGCAGGGGAGCAAATACTATTTTTCCCTCACTGTAACAAACTGAATGGCAAATGTGTTATCTTAAACACGGTTTGATGAATGATGAATGCCAATGTTCATCAGCGCATTGAATGAAGTCGTTAGACAAACAGGGCTAACTGTGACTGACCTAAATATTGAATATGCACTTTCATTCTATTAAGATACTCATCTCGTTCATTGTATCAGACAGGTGAAATTAACCAAAACGAAATACATTAGAAATCTATCATGTCTGTTGGGCGAATTGCCAACTAAAACCACAATCTGCAATCCTCTATGTCATGTTCGGTGACCATCTCAGTCTCACTGCTTTCCATAATTGAAAGAGAAAAGTCGATGTTTCTTGACTTCTCATATTGTCTTCTTTAAATGGGTGAGTCTAGACGTCTACTGGCAGTTACTGAGAGAATGCAGCATTACATTTTCATACTTGTACTGCTCAATACTTGTATTTACCTTAGTTCACCCGAGTTGAAGACTTACTCCGACTGAACTTTTTAGGCTCAGTGAAGGGGCTAATTCCACCATAGTGGAGCTGGATTAAACATGAATCTCTGACAAGTCCAGCACTATCGCAGAATGAATCATTCAGAGGATGTGGAGTCTTCAGCAGAGCAGGATGTCATCGGTGTGAGCTGTGAAAGTACTGCCAAATAATATGCTAATAAATATACGTTAGCAAGGTTAAAGGAGGAAAATAGTTGACTGAAAGTGGCAACGTGCTTTAAATATGAAGCATAAAAGGAGCAGGTGAAAATGGTCCTTTTCTGATGGTTTAATAAACCAAACGTAATATCATCTTCCAGCGCTTCCGCACATTTATGGAGATTCACTCTCCAATGTATTGACTATTGTGTTTAAAATGGATCCTTTAACTTTGTGTTTTGTCCTCTACCAACCGTGTACAGTACCAGTCAAAAGTTTGGACACACCTACTCATTCAAGGGTTTTTCTTTATTTTGAATATATTCTACATTATAGAATAATAGCGAAGACATCAAAACGATGAAATAACACATATGGAATCATGTAATAACCAAAAAAGTGTTAAACAAATCAATATATTTTAGATTTGAGATTCTTCAAAGTAGCCACCCTTTGCCTTGATGACAGCTTTGCATTCTCTCAACCAGTAGTCACCTGGAATGCATTTCAATTAACAAGTGTGCCTTGTAAAAAGTTAATTTGCTGAATTTTTTTCCTTCTTAATGCATTTGAGCCAATCTGTTGGGTTGTGACAAGGTAGGGGTGGTATACAGAAGATAGCACTATTTGGTAAAAGACCAAGTCCATATTATGGCAATAACAGCTCAAATAAGCAAAGAGAAATGACAGTCCATCATTACTTAAAGGTCAGTCAATAAGGAACTTTCAAGAACTTTGAAAGTTTCTTCAAGTGCAGACATAAAAACCATCAAGCGCTATGATAAAACTGGCTCTCATGAGGGCTGCAATAGGAAAGGAAGATCCAGAGTTACCTCGGCTGCAGAGGATAGGGGCTCCCAAGTGGCACAGAGTCTAATGCACTGCATCTCAGTGCAAGAGGCGTCACTACATACACTGGTTTGATCCCGGGCTGTATCACATCCGGCCGTGATCGGGAGTCCCATAGGGCGGAGCTCAGAGTTATCCAGGTTAGGGGAGGGTTTGGCCGCGGTAGGCCATCATTGTAAAATAACACCTCCAGGCTGTGTAAGGGCTATTTGACCAAGAAGGAGAGTGATGGAGTGCTGCATCAGATGACCTGGCCTCCACAATCACCCGACCTCAACCCAATTGAGATGGTTTGGGATGAGTTGGACCGCAGAGTGAAGGAAAAGAAGCCAACAAGTGCTCAGCATATGTGGGAACTGCTTCAAGACTGTTGGGAAAGCATTCCAAGTAAAGCTGGCTGAGAGAATGCCAAGAGTGTGCAAAGCTGTCATCAAGGCAAAGGCTGGCTACTTTGAAGAATCTAAAATATATAATATATTTTTATTTGTTTAACACTTTCTATGGTTACTACATGATTCCATATGTGTTATTTCATAGTGCTGATGTCTTCACTATTATTGTACAATATAGAACATATAAAAAATAAAGAAAACCCCTTGAATGAGTAGGTGTGTCCAAACTTGTGACTGGTACTGTATACATTTTTAGACTAGTAATATATTGACTGGTACCTACACCATTTCCTGGTATTGTAAGTTAAACATTCACCAAACATGTGTTCCCTTTGCAGTGGTTTATCTTACCATTCAAACCCCTCAGGATATACACTACTGGTAAAGACATATATGTACCATATATGTAAATCTATGGCTTTGCTGGTAAGCTCTCCCACACTCCCCCTCAGCCTACCTTGCAGCTTGGTCTTGGGGATCTTGCCGCAGGGCTTGGTGGCGCTCACTGTGTTAGGACAGGTGGCATCCATGAGAGCGCGTTTCAGCACCCCAGTCCGGTTCTTCTTCCCTGTCACCAAGTCACACTCTCCCCAGGCCTGGAAGTCAAACTTGCATTCACCTACAGAGACATGGTTAGAACAGAGATACATGTTCAATATAAAACACACATTTTACAGGATTGTTACAGCCACAGACATACCTACTGTATAAACACTGCCGTTCAAAAGTTCGGGGTCAATTAGAAATGTCCTTGTTTTTGAAAGAAAAGCACATTTTTTGTCCATTAAAATAACATCAAATTGATCCGAAATACAGCGTAGACATTGTTAATGTTGTAAAGGACTATTGCAGCTGGAAACAGCAGATTTTTTGTGGAATATCTACATTTGCGTACAGAGGCCCATTATCAGCAACCATCACTCTTGTGTTCCAATGGCACGTTGTGTTAAATAATCCAAGTTTATCATTTTAAAAGGCTAATTGATCACTAGAAAACCCTTTTGCAATTATGTTAGCACAGCTGAAAATGGTTGTTCTGATTAAAGAAGCAATAAAACTGACCTTCTTTAGACTAGTTGAGTATCTGGAGCATCAGCATTTGTGGGTTTGATTACTGGCTCAAAATGGCCAGAAACAGAAATTTCTTCTGAAACTCGTCAGTCTATTCTTGTTCTGAGAAATGAATGCTATCCCATGCGAGAAACTGCCAAGAAACTGAAGATCACGTACAACGCTGTTTACTGGTCTGGTCTGTATGGAGGAGTGGGCCAAAATCCCTGCTGCAGTGTGTGCAAACCTGGTCAAGAACTACAGGAATCGTATGATCCCTGTTATTGCAAACAAAGGTTTCTGTACCAAATATTAAGTTCTGCTTTTCTGATGTATCAAATACTTACGTCATGCAATAAAATGCAAATGAATTACTTAAAAATCATACAATGTGATTTTCTGGATTTTTGTTTTCGATTCCGTCTCTCACAGTTGAAGTGTGATTAAAAAAAAATATAGACCTCTACATGCTTTGTAAATAGGAAAACATGCAAAATCGGCAGTGTATCAAATACTTGTTCTCCCCACTGTACTTCAAGTTAGAAAATCCTTCCCCTAACCCTGACCTTAACCCTTTCACCTAACTACTAACCATATCCTTAACCCTAACCCTAAACCCTAGCCTCGCTAATGTTAGCCACCTAGCTAATGTTAGCATTAGCCATTTAGCCACTTAGCTAACATTCACAACAAATTGGAATTCATAACATATCAGTATTGCAGATTTGTAATATATTATATGAATTTCAATTGGTAACATATCATAAGAATTTTAATTTGTAACATATAATACAAAATGGATGATGAACTTCCACAAATGAATACATACCATATCATACTAATTTGACTGTCCCAGATTGGTATTTACTATGTTACGTCTTCCCGTAAGTCCAGGCTGCTTGTATTATGGTGATTGTAGCACCCAGAAGACATCCCATAGGTTGAATACAACTGATCAAGTAGAAAATGAAATGTAATTACATTTTTCGGCCTAGAATCAGCAATTAAGACCTGTACCCTCAAGCTCAGAGAGCTGCTGTTGTGGAACATCCTTTCTTTTACTGGAAAGGGGATTTTTTTCATAAAATGTCTGATTTATTTTAGTTTTATCCGTTAAATAATCTGATCTTCTACTCAAAAACACCAGAACCGGTAATATTTGCAAAAATAATTACATTCCAACTATTCTCAGCCCCAGGACTTTCTTTATCAACCACCAACTGGTGCACCGTGTTATTAGCCAATGTATGGCTTTCCTGCCAAGACCGGATTGTCTCCTTTATGCTCCATTTTGCCCAGTTTCTCCACTCTGAAGATTCCATCTGTCTTTCCCATACATAGACTGTCTGACGTTCTCTGCCTTTCAAAGGGGGCCTCCACTCTTTCACTTGATATTTTATTATCTTTATGGAAGGAAAACATTTAAGCAGTCTACAGACTGGATTTCATTAAGGATCTTATTTTACAATTTCATTCAGAGTCCTCTTTAAACCCCTCCCCCAAGGATGCAGGGCTGTTCCAGGAAAGGTTAGCCATGCCCCGTTCTTGTGTGTAAGAATGTGTGTCCGCATTCGTGTGTGTGTGTACGTGTTTGTGTTTGTCATCCCTCCATCCCTCTCTCCCGTCCTTTTGTTGGACTCTGGCGTAGCTTCCTCTTGGCTGTGACACTCGTTTTCCTATTTCTCTCAGAGAAAAGCTTGGGCCGCTGTCACCTGGCTCTGAAATCCCAGGGCACTCGGCTGAGGGGAGCGAAGGGGGGTGAGGAGGGGTTGACAGGACTATTGTTCTGGGAATTCTACAGGGATCTTCAAAACAGAGTGCTCTAAAAGCGTGTGCCTCTGTACCTATAATTTGGCAGTGAACACGTGTAGCATATGGGCATGTGTGAACCTTACTCCTCAGCCTGAAGTGTCCCCGCTTGCTAGCTTTTCATGTGGCGCTGCCTGGTAAGATGCTTCAGGTGGGCAGTCACGTGTGCTAGCAAAGCAGAGATTTTGGGTTCAAGCCTGGGTGTGAGCTGAATCAGGAGGAAGCTAGTAGGGAAAGTGGCAGGTAGCCCATGCTCTGTTTGGACTCACATCTCTGCTGTATATACCCAGGCTGTAATTTCCTGAACCAGGCAATCATTCTCTGGGAATGTCCATTCATGAAGACTGAATTGGAAACCCAACTGAATATCCTACTCCATTGAGTAGCAGCATGTTTTCCCCTTTAATGGACATGGATACACAACAAAAAATATTACCAAAACAAAAATACATAAAATCCCTAGACCAGTCATGTTCGTGCTGAATTGTAAATGTGAGTCCGCTCCCCATGACCACACTCACACACCTCCAAACTGCTTCTTCCAGTTACAGGGGATCTTGCAGCGCTGGGTCTTGATGGTCTGCTTGCAGTCGGTGCCAGTGCGTGTGCCCTCCCTGGTGCCCAGGCCGCAGTCACCCTCGTTGGCCACACACACACTCCACTGCCACTCCCCACAGTCCGACTTACGCTCCTTCTTCCCTGCAGGATCGCACACACACACCAACCTTATACTGCAGTTATGTCTGGAACATAATTATGTGGGCTGTAATTAGGCCCGTCTAGAGCTACACTACCACTGTGAAAGGTCAAAGTATTCAAATATATAAAGCACCGAGATGTGCGTCTGTCATTGTGAGTCTGCAGTGAGCCCCCCCCCCCCCTGTATTTATGCACAAATCTGACCTGATTTGAGCTTTACATCAAATTACCATTCATACCTTGTAGCAGGTACTGTAATAGGAGATCCCCCTCCATCCACATATCAACTGTCTGACTGCTACCAATCTGCCGGTGTTTCTCACCTTGTTTCTCAGCTTTCCCCCCCTCGCCTGCTGTCACTGTGAGGACCAGGAGGGCCATGACGGCCAGAAGCGTCCACTGCTGCTGTCCTGACATGCTAGGAGAGAGGGAGAACAGGCACTGAGGAATAACAAGTACAGCAACCAATGTAACACCACCCTCTCATTTCTTCAGACGAAGGGGCAGACCTGACAAAGAACCACAGCATGCCCCTACTTACATGTATGGTTCACAGTTACAGGTGAAGGCAAGCTCAGGCTATTTGTGGAATAAATGGTTGTTATCTGCTACAATGGCCTGCTGTGTGCTGCACTGTGCTCGTGTCTACAGACGTGTATGATGACATGGGGAAATTATCGGCTGTCAGACAATGATACAGACGATTTGGGAATAGAAATAAACCTTTTTTTGCATGTTCTTTATGAATAGACTAATTGTTTCCCCTCCAGGCGCTCTCCGGCCTCCCAGCGGCCCAATAAAGAGAAGCACCATTCTAATCGCGGGTGCTGCTGTGCTCGGGAACTCTGGGTGGTGGAATTAGCGCACCATCCCCGTTTCTCATTCATTCCTTCTTTCACTTTCCCCCTGTTTATTTTCGAGATACCCTAAAACCCACAGAAGGGGAATCAGCATGAGATTTAAACAATTACCGAGCGTCTTGGATGCCAAAATGCTCCACTGTGCCCAAATTACTGCAAAAGGTACAGCCTGGCTGGGAAATCATTTACATTTGTCAATTTTAATTAATCATGAGATGACATGGCTCTTACCAACCCCCTGGCGCACTTGGCCCTGTATTTTTAGTCCTCTCCAGTTTGAGACTTTGCAGAAGTTGATGCTCCCCACGTCTATTAGCCATGTAGGCAAGGTGATAATCAATTTAAAAAGATGGCATTCAAACTCTTTCTTTTCTTTTATTATTAGCCATTATTAATAGAGTATTCACTGGTTTGAATTCACTTCTGCTCTCCGTGCATCTATATACAATGAGTCTACTCTGAGTTGAACTCATCTGAACCCTTACAGTACAGGGCTTGAACCCTCAACAGTGGAAGCATACAGCATACCCACTTGAACTCAGAGGCAGAATAACATTTGATTTGATTTGAGAACCCCTTTAGACAGACTGTTTTCTTGCCAGAAGCAGTTTGGTGTCAGTCAAACTGTTCAGCCAATGGTCCATTCTTCTCTCTATTCCAAGAAAAATCTTGTTGGTCCAACACTTTTGATCGTTTCTAAAAATAGACAACCTGCAAAGTCTAAAGTGTTTTCTGAGAAATTCCCCAATCGTACTTCTGGTTTGCAACCAGGAGTTTGGAAGCTACGGCATTGTGACTTCTCAAAGGAGAAGTCTTTCCCCTTAATGATTAATAAGCAGTCTGCAGATGAGTTCCAGTCCAGGTCCAGGTGTAGTTGAGGAGGGCTACAGGTTAAAGGGGGATATCAACCTCCTGCAGCGTTCAGTACAGTATGTTCAGACAGAATAGTTTGCTGAGGGGTAGACTACAGGGTTTCCCTCATTGCAATGGAATCAAGTGTTCCTCCTTTCACTCACTGGTGCTGTGCATCAAATATTTACACCCAATCCCTTTCTGTCTCTCAGAGCATGACAACACTTTCCATAATGGATGAATGGATTGATTCAGTACACTTGACTTTTAGATGCTACATGTGCATCTCCATTGTAACCTGGATTTCCATTGTAAAAAATAAAGATGTTTTTATTGTCACATACACCAAATAGGTGCAGGTAAATGTGTTGTTTTACAGGGTCAGCCATACTAGTACAGTGCCCCTGGATCAAATTAGGCTTAAGTGCCTTGCTCAATATAGATTTTGTTCACCTTGTTGGCTCGGGTATTCAAACCAGCAACCGTTTGGTTACTGGCCCAATGCTGTATCTGCTATGCTACCTACCGCCCTACTACTACAGAGTCGATCGATAATACCTGAGTTCTCAGATACTGTACACACCATGCATACTGTACCATACCCAGGGTATCGTATGATATTTAACTTGTATTTGAGAATAAAGTTACGATTTATTTTCCCACTATCCCTCCCACGACCCATAGATAATTTCAAATGTATATCTTCTCATATCACAACCAGACACAAGTCACCCTATGACAGTGGAATTCAGTTGGGGTTGTGAACCTCCAGTTGGGTTGGCAAAATTATACTTTTTCATAGATATATTTTTTCTTACCGTAAAATAAGAGTACAGATTATTGTATGGGACAATATACAAACGTTTTTGAGAAAGATTATTTGAAAAATACAATTTTATTGAGTGAATGTATTCGGTACTTTTGTCCAATGTCCTCTGTCACATAAACAAAAGTCTTGCCTGATTATGTATGTCCATGTATGCTTGCTTGCTTGCTGCTGGTTAGTGCTGAGCGATTAACCACATCAGTTCTATGTCATTCAGTTTGTTTCTGTGAGCTCAATAGTCAAATTGCACAGTATATCTATAGATTAATCAGATCCAGTCTGAACTGTGCGATGTCGTAGGGAGTTGTAGTTTCCAGCAGGCCAATATTCTACATAGTTTAGTGCATAAAGCATGGTAATTAACTACAATGACCTTAATGTAATTGTCCGTCCGGTCTGTGTTTCCAAAGACAGTACAGTATGAAACTATGTATGTTTCTTTACGCCTGCTACAGAGGAGACAAGAATGCGGCATCGTGAGGGGATGTAGAGATCCACTGCTGCTTTACCAGGTATGTCTACCTGAAAATACATGATCAAAATAATTGTTAGTTGGTATTCAGCAGTCATAGAAGCATGCGTTACTTACTTTGAAGAACTACAAAATTGTGATTTTTGTCAGACAGCATAGGCTGTCTATAGCATAGCTCTATAAAGATTCAATGATGACTTGGAATGAATTAAGAAATTAATCAAATAAAACAAATGTAATATACACAACAATTTAAATATTTTATTAAAGTAAAGTCATGTGAATAAATTATGGTTAATAAGTAGTAATGGGCAGTCACTACCATCATGGGACTTGTATTAATTGTTTTATTCTGTGTTGTTACAGCATTCAACACAAATAATCGAAACCGAAATCGAAAACCTTTTAATTTTTTTATAATCTAACCGAAACCATACCGACCTCAAAGCACTACTGGTTCAGCACTACTGCCAGGTTTACAGGCATGATTGAAGCCTGTGTTTTCTTTGGGTATATATTTTTTTATTCCAGTCTGTAGATCTGCATTGTTGCAAAAGCTACATCCAAATGCATGGTCAACTTCACAATATTTATTAGTTACTTTTCATTTCAATAAGAATTGAAGGTGATATGTTGATGTAAAAAATGTAAATTTACCACTTCAAAGGTTGTCATTAGATTTGGGATGGGTGGGGATGCGAGAAATTATTGTGAAAAAAAGTAGGGTCCCCAGAAATTCTGGTGGGAAAAAAATGGGGTCCAAGCTGAAAAAGTTTGAATACCACTGGAAGCCAAATGAGAAGACCTAATACAATGAGTCATCACTCCTATCTGTCACAATGAAGTGGGATTCTTTCCTGTGGCGCAGCGGGGAAGATCACAGTGTGGAGTGCTGGGTAGGCATGTGAGGCCCAACCCCAATCACTCCGTTAGAGGAGGATGACATGGCTTAGGGACCACAGGAGAACATGTGTTCACCAGCTGCCAAGCAGGCGGGTGCACCTCAGTCCTCCTCAGCCCTCGACAGAAACACTGTGGCAGACACAGTCCATGAGCCAGGCAGAATTAGTCCTGTCAAACACTCCATTTCCCCATTGATCTGTGAACAGCGGTGGCGGCGCTCAGCGAGTTTGTGGAGCTCACCACAAACTCCTTCCCCTCCATTCCCGCTCCACTCCCTCTCTCATTGATACTGCTTCAATAGCCTCTATTCATATCATATCAAGAAAAGAGCCGTTAAAATGAATAAATGAAAAGACAGAAAGAGAATCGACTGGGGGGTATTAGCTTTCTAAAGCTACATGCAAAATATTGGACCACAGTCATCCTCCAAAGAACGAAAATGTACACTTGATCTTTTTTTCATGTTTTAATATTTTGAACGGAATAGATGATATGGTAATCCAACCATTACAACTCTCTACTGGTATGATAGAGGGAAATATCCTAACAAATGAGGGGGATTCATGTACTAGCATGCTGTGGTAAGTAGCCATACATAAATAAAACATGCATTGAATTCTATCCCCCTGAAGGCTCAGAGGCAAATCCCCATTTTCTTAAACCAGCAAGAATTCAATTATACATAGATCGTATTTTGAGATAAGTATAGCCTTCAAAGCATTGTTTTAGGTTTAAATAAGCTTTCCACTGTTCAGCCGCTCACAGATTACGAAAACAAATAGGCCTAAACAAACTTGTGAACAGGGAGAAGTAGCTCCCTCCCTTCCCTGTCCTATGCCTAGTATTGTTGTTCCAAAATGTAATGCGTACATGACAACATTCTGTTATCTTAGTGAGAAGGTGACCTACAATAACGGCGTACCGGTGTTTATGTAGGCTAGAGAGATGGCTATCAATGACACTAAACCAGGGTGCTAAACCTAGTTCTGGAAATGACAGATTGCTCAGATCACAGCGTCCTATAACTGCCTGGTCACCTGGCGGGTTTATATACTCCTTAAGACGTCATTGTGATATCTTATTACTTATTATATAAAACCTACAGTAGGTGCAACAACCTCTAATGCTTGGTACAGAGCTATGAGAGGGCCAGGAGTCTTTCCTGACTTTGTGAGAAACTCCAGGCCTTAGTAAGATCAGGTCATCACGTCACTCTCGATGGTGGCCCCTAGTTTAAAACGTGATGCCAGACTATCTCAAAAGAACACAATTCACTGGTTGGTTTAGCTATTACTTTCTGTTGACTCTTATTGAAAGGGAAAATGTTTGAGTATTTTTCTATTTGTCCTTGGGGAAAGTAGCATGGATATACACCTTTGAGATGTTTTAATTATATTTTAGAGGAGCAGAAAAAGGCTTCATCCAGACACACAGTACATTAAAAGGATGTATTTTTTGTTGAGTGTTTGCCTGTTTGTGTTTCATCATCACACCTTAAGATACATTTCTAAACAGATGAAAAACATCTTGACTACGGAGTGCAGTGTAAGACTGGTTGCAAACACAGCCACCAGGTATACAGTATGGCCGGAACAACATAAAAGTTCACAAAACCCTAGAAAAACAGATATGACTGTATTGCTAGACATTTCTGCACGGTTGGAGCTAGAAACACAAGCCTTTCACTGCATCCACGATAACATCTGCAAAACTGTGTATGGGACCAATAAACTTTGATTTGATTTGATTTCATAGAAAAAAAACATGGTAAACAAACCTCCACCAGCCAGAGGAAGAGAGTCAAAGTCATGGTAAACAAACCTCCACCAGCCAGAGGAAGATAGTCAAAGTCATGGTAAACAAACCTCCACCAGCCAGAGGAAGAGAGTCAAAGTCACGATAAACAAACCTCCACCAACCAGCCAGAGGAAGAGAGTCAAAGTCATGGTTAACAAACCTCCACCAGCCAGAGGAAGATAGTCAAAGTCATGGTAAACAAACCTCCACCAGCCAGAGGAAGAGAGTCAAAGTCATGGTTAACAAACCTCCACCAGCCAGAGGAAGATAGTCAAAGTCATGGTTAACAAACCTCCACCAACCAGCCAGAGGAAGATAGTCAAAGTCATGGTAAACAAACCTCCACCAACCAGCCAGAGGAAGAGAGTCAAAGTCATGGTTAACAAACCTCCACCAGCCAGAGGAAGAGAGTCAAAGTCATGGTAAACAAACCTCCACCAGCCAGAGGAAGATAGTCAAAGTCATGGTAAACAAACCTCCACCAGCCAGAGGAAGAGAGTCAAAGTCATGGTTAACAAACCTCCACCAGCCAGAGGAAGATAGTCAAAGTCATGGTAAACAAACCTCCACCAACCAGCCAGAGGAAGTTAGTCAAAGTCATGGTAAACAAACCTCCACCAGCCAGCCAGAGGAAGAGAGTCAAAGTCATGGTTAACAAACCTCCACCAACCAGAGGAAGATAGTCAAAGTCATGGTAAACAAACCTCCACCAACCAGCCAGAGGAAGAGAGTCAAAGTCATGGTAAACAAACCTCCACCAGCCAGAGGAAGAGAGTCAAAGTCATAGTAAACAAACCTCCACCAGCCAGCCAGAGGAAGATAGTCAAAGTCATGGTTAACAAACCTCCACCAACCAGCCAGAGGAAGATAGTCAAAGTCATGGTAAACAAACCTCCACCAGCCAGAGGAAGAGAGTCAAAGTCATGGTAAACAAACCTCCACCAACCAGCCAGAGGAAGATAGTCAAAGTCATGGTTAACAAACCTCCACCAGCCAGAGGAAGAGAGTCAAAGTCATGGTAAACAAACCTCCACCAACCAGCCAGAGGAAGAGAGTCAAAGTCATGGTTAACAAACCTCCACCAGCCAGAGGAAGATAGTCAAAGTCATGGTTAACAAACCTCCACCAACCAGCCAGAGGAAGATAGTCAAAGTCATGGTTAACAAACCTCCACCAACCAGCCAGAGGAAGATAGTCAAAGTCATGGTTAACAAACCTCCACCAACCAGCCAGAGGAAGATAGTCAAAGTCATGGTAAACAAACCTCCACCAGCCAGCCAGAGGAAGATAGTCAAAGTCATGGTTAACAAACCTCCACCAGCCAGAGGAAGAGAGTCAAAGTCATGGTTAACAAACCTCCACCAACCAGCCAGAGGAAGATAGTCAAAGTCATGGTTAACAAACCTCCACCAGCCAGCCAGAGGAAGATAGTCAAAGTCATGGTTAACAAACCTCCACCAGCCAGCCAGAGGAAGATAGTCAAAGTCATGGTTAACAAACCTCCACCAGCCAGCCAGAGGAAGATAGTCAAAGTCATGGTTAACAAACCTCCACCAGCCAGAGGAAGAGAGTCAAAGTCATGGTAAACAAACCTCCACCAGCCAGAGGAAGATAGTCAAAGTCATGGTTAACAAACCTCCACCAACCAGCCAGAGGAAGATAGTCAAAGTCATGGTAAACAAACCTCCACCAACCAGCCAGAGGAAGATAGTCAAAGTCATGGTAAACAAACCTCCACCAACCAGCCAGAGGAAGAGAGTCAAAGTCATGGTAAACAAACCTCCACCAGCCAGCCAGAGGAAGATAGTCAAAATCATGGTTAACAAACCTCCACCAGCCAGAGGAAGATAGTCAAAGTCATGGTAAACAATGGCTGTGGGTAAATGTTGTCTCCGTACATCAACCTTGGAGCTATCAAGCTGAGGGGGAGCAAGTCTTTACTCATGATCCTCCATCCTTCATTGAGGCTTGTCGCCATTTTCCAGTGTATTTTGTGACTGTATGACTATTATTTTGTGACTGTATTATTTTGTGACTGTATTATTGTGTGACTGTATTATTGTGTGACTGTGTGCAGACCATCCTCATTATCTCTACTAACAGCCACGCACTACCAATCTCCAGAGATATCCTCTTATGAACACAAACAGTGAGTGTGTGTGTGTGTGTGTGTGTGTGTGTGTGTGTGTGTGTGTGTGTGTGTGTGTGTGTGTGTGTGTGTGTGTGTGTGTGTGTGTGTGTGTGTGTGTGTGTGTGTGTGTGTGTGTGTGTGTGTGTGTGTGTGTGTGTGTGTGTGTGTGTGTGTGTGTGTTGCAAGGTGCCGAATAGAGCAGGAATCTACATAGCCGAGGCAACAGGCTTGTTTAATGATAGAACACATTAATAACGATGACATGCAGTGGCTCAGTGAGTGCATCAGAGCTGAAAAGACTAAAATGGAAGACATCAAATTATGCGTGAATGCCTCCATTACATTCAAGAAATTACATTTAGCATCTAGACACCCACTCTCTGTGTCCCACAACCTAAACCCACCATTTTCTGTTCAACAATCGCTCTCTCTTACACTTCCAAACACACACACACACACACTATCCAAAGATCCTAGGATCTCTCCCTTGCAAAAAGCATACAGTCCATTAACCACCACCAGAGTATAAACTCTCCAAACAAACAGCCCCTCTTGATGATAAACAGTCTCAATGCAAATATCTCTTATTTAGATCTTTTTCCACTTGACTGCCAGTATATCTGTTGAGCTGTGAGCTGTTTGACGTAAGACAGATGGGAATCCCATGTCTGTTTTAGAAAAGTCTGCTCTACCTAAATGTCTCTCAAAAAATGAGCAGCTTTGTGCACATGTAGATCGTCACAACTCTCCAGAAAAAAATCGAAGTAAAAAGATTTCCTTTAAAGCGTCTCCGTTCACCCCTGCAGGTTAGCGTGCAGCCCGAGCTGCGTTGCCTCAGCAGTTTAGCATATTAAACACTGTAACGGTTCATTACCATTAGTCCTCCTGTCTTCTGCATTCAAAGGCTTTACTCAACAAAGATGCCCATGTTTGTTTGTGTTTTGTTTCTGGCTCATACAAATTTGCATATTTTATGAATATTCATTTTCAACCGGGACTTGGGGACTTGAGATGGCGACACTGGGGCGGAGCTGAAATATTACCATTTTCCGGAAGCACTTTTACCCCCTCTTCGTTTTGATCAGAATTCATCATAGTGAGACGGGTGGAAGTCACGCTTGAATTAGCTGTGGGAAGCCTCTGGCTATTGGAGAGATGTGTTACCTCTCTCTCTCTGAGGGGTTGGGGTAAATGCGGAGGACACATTTCGGTTGAATGCATTCAGTTGTGCAACTGACTAGGTTTCCCCCTTCCTATCCATCTTTCATTTCCTGTTGTTTTGGTTCCTTCTTGTTTGCTGGAAGTAGCAGCTTTTTGTTCACTTTAGATCCTGTCTCTCTTGCCAGTTGTGTTCCTCTGATCCCCTCTCACATGCAGGCCTGACGGGCAGACAAGTGACAGCAGCCTGTCCCTCTAGCCTCACACTGTTAGCACCTCAGTCATCTCCATATCTCTCTCTCCTCATCTCCTTCTCTTCCTCTCTCTCGCTCTCTCTCTCTGTACCTTTATCAGCTCTCTCTCGAAAGCTTCCAATTTAGATCAGCCCTCCTAATTGAAGAGACAATTGAGGAGACGTTGGTGAAAGCACCTTGAGACACTAGTTCATTAAATCAGGTCTGAAAGACAGCATTTGCGTACGCCTTGGGGAGTTTGGTCTGGCTTTTGATTAAAGCGTTGTCGCTCCCCTCGGACGTGCTCTCTGGTTTTCTCTCTCTATCACTCATTCCCTGTACACAGACAGTGTGCTCATATGTTTATGCTACTTTCTTTCAGCTATGGAGCATTGTTTTGATGTCAGTCACGGGAAACTGAGTGGACGACGGAGGTTATCACAAAGGACTGATAGTTTTCAACGTGAGTGTCAGCGCCAAGGACAGTGAGGCTAAATAATGAATAATACTTTAACAATAAACTATTTGCATTAACATCATAGATGCATGAATAGTGTCGAAGGTCTCCAAGGATTTCATTAACTGCAGGGCGATATCAATATGTTAAACCCACAACGTTATGCAAACACCAGCTCCAATGTGCTCTTTAGCTCTGACGGTGGAAGCTTGACTGTGTCTTGACTTCACTATTATAGGTGCAAAATATTCTACTGCAGAACTTTAAAGGCCACAGGCTTACTTTTAACATCACTCAATACTTTTTCGAATCAAACTTTGACTCTATACTTCTGACTTACCAACCATGAATTTGCAACGAATCAGCAACTGAAAATGTTTCACTTAACCTGAAAGAAGAAAAAGTATTGAACTGAAAGAACAAACCAACCCTAAGAGGACGGATTTAAAATGATAGTACTGTTAACACAATTGATTTCAGAGTCTTTGTTTTGAGCAGTGAAGAGCAATCTACAATACAGTATGTTCATTCAAACCGACACATTCACAGAACAGGGGAGGCTGCTGAGGGGAGAACGGCTTATAATAATGTCTGGAACAGAGCAATGGAATGGCATTAAGCACATAGAATTCATGTATTTGATATCATTCCACTTATTCCGCTCCAGTCATTACCACGACCACATCCTCCCCAATTAAGGTGCAACCAATCTCCTGTGTCACAGAGACACCACTTCCACAATCATACCCACCCCCTCCTCAATGACAGCTTGGCATTACAATGTGAAGGGTTTCAAAGCGCGAGACAAGATGTAACCAGCCTGGCTAAAGCTGCTAGAGGACAAGATGTAACCAGCCTGGCTAAAGCTGTTAGAGGACAAGATGTAACCAGCCTGGCTAAAGCTGTTAGAGGACAAGATGTAACCAGCCTGGCTAAAGCTGTTAGAGGACAAGATGGAACCAGCCTGCCTAAAGCTGCTAGAGGACAAGATGTGACCAGCCTGGCTAAAGCTGCTAGAGGACAAGATGTAACAAGTCTGGCTAAAGCTGCTAGAGGACAAGATGGAACCAGCCTGGGTAAAGCTGCTAGAGGACAAGATGGAACCAGCCTGGCTAAAGCTGCTAGAGGACAAGATGGAACCAGCCTGGCTAAAGCTGCTAGAGGACAAGATGTAACCAGCCTGGCTAAAGCTGCTAGAGGACAAGATGTAACCAGCCTGGCTAAAGCTGCTAGAGGACAAGATGTAACCAGCCTGGCTAAAGCTGTTAGAGGACAAGATGTAACCAGCCTGGCTAAAGATGTAACTGGAACTAAAGAGGACAAGATGTAACCAGCCTGGCTAAAGCTGCTAGAGGACAAGATAACCAGCCTGGCTAAAGCTGCTAAGCCTGGCTAAAGACAAGATGGAATCACCAGCCTGACTAAAGCTGCTAAAGAGGACAAGATGTAACCAGCCTGGCTAAAGCTGCTAGAGGACAAGATGGAACCAGCCTGACTAAAGCTGCTAGAGGACAAGATGTAACCAGCCTGGCTAAAGCTGCTAGAGGACAAGATGGAACCAGCCTGACTAAAGCTGCTAGAGGACAAGATGTAACCAGCCTGGCTAAAGCTTCTAGAAGACAAGATGTCACCAGCCTGGCTAAAGCTGCTAGAGGACAAGATGTAACCAGCCTGGCTAAAGCTGCTAGAGGACAAGATGGAACTAGCCTGACTAAAGCTGCTAGAGGACAAGATGTAACCAGCCTGGCTAAAGCTTCTAGAAGACAAGATGTCACCAGCCTGGCTAAAGCTGCTAGAGGAGATATAAAGCTGTCAGTCACCTCTAATCCTATACTACTTTCATACCTATTTAAACCACCATCCCAGGCCTATTCTATTCCCTTGCGCGAACCATGGGTTATCCATTTGTGGGAGCTGTTCTTTGTTGTGCCCTGAGTGCTGCCACTCAGGACACAAGGGAATAGAACATGGAAACCAGCGTCCCAAATGGACTTTTGACATTCCAAGCATAACCATGTCTAGGCAGTGTCTCTACCCTTTCCTTATTACAGTCAGGGGTACCTAGGTGTCTTTACTCAATGCACCAAGGTCCTCTAGAAAACTAGCCTGTAAAAGACAGAGACAAGACAGTAAGCTGGGTGAGGGAACGAGGCTTAGGTGAAGATTACGACATACACAAAAGCCAACAGTATTACATTCCTTTCGCTTAGTGTCTCACCTCAGCTTACCCTGACAAGAGATTGCTACTGTGTGTGGGATATATAATACCAATGCAGTGGAGGCTGGTGGGAGGAGTTATAGGAGGATGGGATGATCGTAATGGCTGGAATGGAATTAATGGAACAGAGTCAATCATGTGATTTCCATATATTCCATTCCGGGTATTACAAAGAACCTGTCCTCCTATAGCTCCTCCTGAGGCAGTCCAAAAGCAGATTGGTTGGTGTCCCCTTAAACAAAGTAAATGCCTGTCCTGTGTCGCATTGATTTCAGTCCTCCACACAACATATATTTTTCAGTTCCTTTTCAGATAATTCAAACTTTTAGTTTGTAACCACTAACCTGTTCGCTTTTGTACAAGTGAATTGTGGCTGGTAATTTTCAGTCGTTTTCTCTTGAGACCCTTGTCACTGACGTCCTAATTGACTCCAGATGTACCCACATGCTAGTAGCAGGTGTGTGGAGTGAACAAATTAGTGCTTGTGCCCAAAATTCAAACACCTATCCAAGTTGTTTTTATGAATATATTCCACAAGCACCTGTCTGAGGTTAGATATCCATAGAGGGGGGTTTAATTCAATAGGAAAGCATTCGTCTATTGTACTTGTGTGTGGATGTGCAATATATTCTGTTCAGTTGTTTCTGTGTGTTGGATGGGAATATCCAGATTGGAGTTAACATTGAAGTGTAGATAAACAGCCAGGGATGATGTTGTGTCTGTGCTGATCTATCTGGGTGGATAGTAGTCTAGACTAAACAGGATTGAAAATGTTCTTTGAGCTCTCGATCAATAACTGCATTTTAATAGCCCTCAAAGGTTATTCAAGTTCATGTGATTTGATCGTAAGCAAGTTGTTGGAGCAGGTCCTTAGCTTGGAGTAGGAAGATGGGGAACTGAAGGCAACCTTAATATCGGCATCAGGAATAAGTTACTACTTTTTGACGACATACAGTAAATGTCTACATGTTGGTGGTATATAGTGGGTGTGCTGAATTATATATCTTACCATCCTTCCTTATGATTAAAACCTAATCTTCCTCTCCCACCAAGTGTTAGAGTGGTCATGTATCGTAACCTTTACTATTATACCATGACATATTCATTTACAAAGCATTTATCAAATAGACCTACAGACGCTTTTGTGATTTTGTGTTAAATACACCCCAATACTCCACCATGAACAAAATGCTCTTACGGTTCCAGAACAGATTTAGTTCATTTTGATGGGGCTTCCAACTGTATGACGTAGAGATCCAATTGCTTTTAAGTACTTTGGGCACCGACTGGAGTCAACTGACAGACAGCAGAAGGCTCTCATGATCTGTAGTAGTAGCAGACACACAGCAACCTCTCTCCCCCTCCATTCTGTTGTGTAATCCTAAACGAGCACCAGGCCTTTGTTCAATAGGCAACCTTTAGGGAACGTTGCAAGTAGAAAGTCTCAAATAGAGCGGACGATATTCCTTCTTCTACAGAGGCGTGTTTGTTCTACAGTTTATATTTCTATCCGTTTCTATTTCTTCCAAAACGTTGTGACTTGCTGAATGCAGCCCACATCCCTTCTCTCATGAAATACTGAACAGGCTCTACTGTCTTCCTCAGCTAATACAGGCAGCAATGGCCTTGTGCTTCATCATGCTTACAGCTCTCTGCCTTGCACATCTGGAGTCTCTTTTGTGTCTTAGTATAGCGGGTGTTTCCATTGATTTCTCTTCATAATATTTCTTGTTCTAGCGGCTTAAATTATATCTATGGTCACAACTTCACTGAGACCTCCATGTGTAGGAGTTGTTTGTCTCTTGAGAGAATGGCTTTTGTTGCATTCAGTCATGGAAACGCTTGAGTTCTAGTCCTTCTCATTAACTACACACTGCCCTCTTCTGGGCAGTCCTAAGTACTGCCTGGAGAAATGAGGACCAGTGTTATAACATTTATGAGAGTTACTGTAAAATGTCAAATCTTCCCAGTGATAGAGGGCTACTGTATGATTTCACATATAGGACGTTTCCAGTCATTCATAAACAGGCAGGCTCAGTACCATGGCTGAATAATATGTTTGTGACGTTCAGATCATGTATTCCCTTATGCATGGACTGTGAAGGACTTTAACGTCTGGCATGTTAAGGGTGTTCTGTGCCCTGAGGCGAAAACAATTCATCTACGATAACAAATCATTTTGGCAGGCTTTGATTTTACACCAAGTCTCCAATGAGCCTGAATCATTCAAATTACAGTCTTATGAGACGCTGATCAAATGCGAGTAGTGGAGGAACAGGAATTTGACACTGGTGCTTCTCCTGAGTGCCCACCATTTTGGATTAGACACTAAACAACAAAGATAGACAACACAGTCTGAATGGAGAAATACATTTGGCCATAGTGCCCAATCAATCAAAATTCAGCAAGTACGCGACAGTAGTCAAAGCAGAATGATCACCCTCCGTGGTACAAGCACCAGATTGTCATGAGAGAGAGAGGCTCACGTCTGCCATGTACATTTAATAGTCTCATTTCTCTTCCAGAGAGTCTTATTCTAGTGTCTGTCGGCAAACAAACACTGCATTCCCTCTGAGCACAGATGTCAGTTCAACGTCTGGTTTTGATTGACATTTGGTTGAGTTGTCAATTAACGTAAATTCAACGTGAAATCCACAAAATAGTTCACTGGATTTAGCTTAAAAATTGTCTGAAAAAAATGATGAAATTTCCTAACATTGATTACTGTTTTTCTAATCCAATCAGTTTTCCACATTGATTCAACATCATCACATTGAATTATTTGGTTGAAATGAAGTGGAAACATTATTGATTCAACCAATTTTTTGCCCAGTGGGTGTGTGTGTGTGTTCTGAATATGGAGCCAGAAACCCATTCTAAGATATTTACAGGCACGTGGATGGAGCGCTGTCTCTATTTAACTTCTTGCACTTCTATTTCTGACTTTCTGCTAATTTAAATGAATTACACCATCTGTCATAAGGGTCTAGATGCACTATATCCCTGGTTTCAGAGACAGTTTTATTTTCAGCTCCCCGGGATGCAGAGAGGGAGGTTATTTATTGAAAATGGTGAGTGTGAACAGATTGGACAACCCTGTTACGTCAAGGACATGACTCCAAGCCAAAACAAGTCAATGTTATTGCATTGTCTTCGGGGCTATTTGGATGGAGGGCCATGGGATAGGCTATGCCTCCAGTATACAAGTATATTCCTCAAATCCTGTGTTTCTCCAACGTTTTCTGTAAGCTATGGTACTTCCTACTTAAGGGTCTGATGACAATATACTGTAACTAACTTTAAAACTGACAAAAAGATTAATGTCAGCGAACCATCAGAGGTACCGGTCAGCATCATCCCTGGGACTGATGCTTGTCCCAGAACCGGAGGTTGAGTGTCACGACTTCCGCCGAAGTTGGCTCCCCTGCCTGTTCGGGCGGTGCTCGGCGGTCGCCGTTTCCGTCCTACTAGCCACTACCGATCCCTTTCTCGTTTGTCTGTTGGTTTTGTCTTATTAGTTTCACCTGTGTGTATTTTAGTTTAATTAGCGTCCTTATATATAGTAGGTTGTCCCGCCCTTGTTTTGTGCGGGATTGTTTTTTGGTTACTCTGTCGTATGGTGGTTTTCGTATGTGTATTCTCTGTATGTGTATTCTACGTATGTGTATTCTCCGTATGTGTATTCTCCGTATGTGTATTCTCCGTATGTGTATTCTCTGTATGTGTATTCTCCGTATGTGTATTCTCCGTATGTGTACTCTCCGTATGTGTACTCTCCGTATGTGTACTCTCCGTATGTGTATTCTCCGTATGTGTACTCTCCGTATGTGTACTCTCCGTATGTGTATTCTCCGTATGTGTATTCTCCGTATGTGTACTCTCCGTATGTGTATTCTCCGTATGTGTATTCTACGTATGTGTATTCTCTGTATGTGTATTCTCTGTATGTGTATTCTCCGTATGTGTATTCTCCGTATGTGTATTCTCCGTATGTGTATTCTCCGTATGTGTATTCTCCGTATGTGTACTCTCCGTATGTGTATTCTCTGTATGTGTATTCTCCGTATGTGTACTCTCCGTATGTGTATTCTCCGTATGTGTATTCTCCGTATGTGTATTCTCCGTATGTGTATTCTCCGTATGTGTATTCTCCGTATGTGTATTCTCCGTATGTGTACTCTCCGTATGTGTATTCTCTGTATGTGTATTCTCCGTATGTGTACTCTCCGTATGTGTATTCTCCGTATGTGTATTCTCCGTATGTGTATTCTCCGTATGTGTATTCTCCGTATGTGTATTCTCTGTATGTGTATTCTCCGTATGTGTATTCTCCGTATGTGTATTCTCCGTATGTGTATTCTCCGTATGTGTATTCTCCTGACTATTTGGTCCTGTGTTTGGGCTGGTCAATTGTATGTATGTATGTATGTATGTATGTATGTATGTATGTATGTTGGCGTGACCGTTTTGTGCGCCAGAGAATAAATTGACGATCTACTGAATCCTGCTCTCTGCGCCTAATTCCACCCACCACTCCTAGTATCCCGTGACATTGAGAAACATTGCTCAAATGTTTCTTGCCCAGGGACCCCCTCCCAGGCCAACCGGCGACACAAAGATGTGCGTCTTGTCTCATCATCAGGTGAATGATAATGGCAAGTAGAAGTAATCAATGTTTTAAAATGAAAAGACTTGGTAGACAGGTTCATTATTGTGACCTCCCCACAGTTCACTGGAAGAGGAAGTGGAAACTCTAAGAGAGCTTCGAAGCTAATTTCCAACAATTCTACACAGTTTTACATGGCGCTGGGACAATTTTGCAGTTTTAAATGTATTGCAATTCTATGCATTTTGCAAAGGATAATGCTTCTTATAAAAAATTATAACAAAGTCAATGGGCAGGTGCTCTGAATGGCCTTTAACTTTTCGCTGACTGTCTAGCTTTTATTTGATGGTTAGTTCTAAATTCTCAAAGATAATTACATATATACAGTACCAGTCAAATGTTTGGACACACCTACAAATTCAAGGGTTTTTCTTAATTTTTTTTGTAGTATTTTCTACATTGTAGAATAATAGTGAAAACATCAAAACTAGGAAATAACAAATGGAATCATCTAGTATTCAAAATGTATTTTAGATTTTAGATTCTTCAAAGTAGCCACCCTTTGCCTTGATGACATATTTGCACACACTTGGCATTCTCTCAACCAGCTTCTTAAGGTAGTCATCTGGAATACATTTCAATTAACAGGTGTGCCTTGTAAAAAGTTCATTTATGGAATTTTCTTAATGATTTTGAGCCAATCAGTTGTGTTGTGACAAGGTAGGGGAGGTATACAGAAGATAGCCCTATTTGGTAAAAGACCAAGTCCATATTCTGGCAAGAACAGCTCAGATAAGCAAAGAGAAACGACAGTCCATCATTACTTTAAGACATGAAGGTCAGTCAATCCAGAACATTGAACTTTGAAAAGTGTGGTCGCAAAAACCATCAAGCGCTATGATGAAACTGGCTCTCATGAGGACCGCCACAGGAAAGGAAGACCCAGAGTTAGGATAAGTTCATAAGATTTACCAGCCTCAGAAATTGCAGCCAAAATAAATACTTCACAGAGTTCAAGTAACAGACACATCTCAACATAAATTGTTCAGAGGAAACTGTGTGAATCAAGCCTTCATGTTCAAATTGCTGCAAGGAAACCACTACTAAAGGACACCAATAAGACGAAGAGACTTGCTTGGGCCAAGAAACATGAGCAATGGACATTAGACAGGTGGAAATTTGTCCTTTGGTCGAATAAGTCCAAATTTGAGATGTTTGGTTCCAACCGTCGTGTCTTTGTGTGACGCAGAGTAGGTAAACGGATGATCTCCACAGGTGTGGTTCCCACCGTGAAGCATGGATAATGAAGTGTGGGGGTGCTTTGCTGGTGACATTGTCAGTGATTTATTTAGAATTCAAGGCACACTTAAACAGCATGGCTACCACAGCAGTCTAAAGTGATACGTCATCCCAGCTGGTTTGCACTTAGTGGGACTATCATTTGTTTTTCAACAGGACAATGACCCAACACACCTCCAGGCTATGTAAGGGATATTTGACCAAGAAGGAGTGTGATGGAATGCTGCATCAGATGACCTGGCCTCCACAGTCACCCGACCTCAATCCAATTGAGATGGTTTGGGATGAGTTGGACAGCAGAGTGAAGGAAAAGCAGCCAACAGCTGCTCAGCATATGTGGGAACTCCTTTGAGACTCTTGGAAAAGCATTCATCATGAAGCTGTTTGAGAGAATGCCAAGAGTGTGCAAAGCTATCTTAAAGTCAAAGGGTGGCTACTTTGGAGAAAGTGTGCAAAGCTGTCATCAAGGCTATCTTCAAGGTAAAATATATTTTGATTTGTGTAACACTTTTTTGATTACTACATGATTCCATATGTGTTATTTCATAGTTTTGATGTCTTCCCTATTATTCTACAATGTAGAAAATATAACAAGTAAAGAAAAACCCTTGAATGAGTAGGTGTGTCTAAACTTTTGACTGGCACTGTACATAGTTCAATATCTTTTCTGAATGCTTTGTATCTGGTTTTGGTCAGTTAAGTTGTATGTAAGAATGCTGTTCATTGACTATAGCTCAGCATTCAACACCATAGTACCCTCCAAGCTCATCATTAAGAGCGAGGCCCTGGGTCTGAACCCCGCCCTGTGCAATTGGGTCCTGAACCTCCTGACAGGCCGCCCCCAGGTGGTGAAGGTAGGAAACAACATCTCCACTTTGCTGATCCTCAACACTGGGGCCCCACAAGGGTGCGTGTTCAGCCCCCTCCTGTACTCCCTGTGCACCCATGACTGCTTAGGCCATGCACGCCTCCAACTCAATCATCAAGTTTGCAGATGACACAACAGTAGTAGGCTTGATTACCAACTTTTATTTTATTTTATTTATTTAACGTTTATTTAACCAGGAAGGGCTCATTGAGATTAAAATCTCTTTTTCAAGAGCGCCCTGGCCAAGATAGGCAGCACCAAGTCATTACAAAAGTCATTACAAAAATCATTACAAAAAAACATGAAAAACTACAAGTAATCTAGTAAAAACCATTGAATTCACAAGAGTATAAAACAGCAAATTAAAAACATTGACAGGTCAGGGAATCGGCCTCAAAATCCTTCATCAGTGATTTAAAAACACCAATCGGGACAAGTTCTTCCAGTTTAAAAGTATTTTGTAAGGTGTTCCAAGACGATGGCGCAGAGTACATAAAAGCCCTTTTACCAAATTCAGTTCGGACATTTGGAACAGTTAGCAGGATAAAGTCCAGCGAACGAAGAGAGTACCCACCACATTTCTGATCAATAACAATGCACAAATAAAAAGGTAGTAAACCCAAAATGGCTTTGTAAATGAAAGTTTTCCAGTGACTGAGCCTACGAGTGACTAGAGAAGGCCAGTCAACACTGGTATACAAAGTGCAGTGGTGCGTAAGGGTTTTGCAGTTTAAAATCAATCTCAAAGTGTCATGGTAAAGAGTGTCAATTGATCTCAAACACTGAGCGGAAGCGTTCATATATAACATATCCCTATAGTCTAGTAAAGGCATAAATGTAGCTGATACTAGACTCCAACAACGACGAGACAGCCTACAGGAAGGAGGTGAGGGCTCCTGGAGTGTGGTGTCAGGAAAATAACCTCTCACTCAACATCAACAAAACAAAGGAGATGATCATGGACTTCAGAAAACAGGGAGCACCCCCCTATCCACATCGACGAGACAGCAGTGTAGAAGGTGGAAAGTTTTACGTTTCTCGGGTTTCCCAGTACACATCACTGGCAAACTAAAATGGTCCTCCCACACAGACAGTGTGATGAAGAAGGCGCAACAGCGCCTATTCAACCTCAGGAGGCTGAAGACATTTGTCTTGTCACCTAAAACCCTCACAAACTTCTACAAATGCTCAATTGAGAGCATCCTGTCTGGCTGTATCAGCACCTGGTACGGCAATTGCACCGCCCACAACCGCAGGGCTCTCCAGCGGGTGGTGCGGTCTGCACAACGCATCACCAGGGGCAAACTACCAAACCTCCAGGACACCTACAGCACCCGATGTCACAGGAAGGCCAAAAAGATCATCAAGGACAACAACCACCCGAGCCACTGCCTGTTCAATCCACTATCATCCAGAAGGCGAGGTCAATACAGGTGCACCAATGCTAAGGCCATCAGACTGTTAAATAGCCATCACTTGCACAGAGAGGCTGCTGCCAACATACACAGACTTGAAATCATTGACCACTTTAATAAATGGAGCACTCGTCACTTTAATAATGTCACTTTAATAATGTTTACATATCTTGCATTACTTATCTCATATGTATATACTGTATTATATACTATCTACTGTATCTTAGTCTATGCTACTCAGACATTGCTCATCCATATATTTATATATACTTAATTCCATTCCTTTACTTAGATTTGTGTGTATTAGGTATTTGTTGTGAAATTGTTAGATATTACTTGTTAGATATTGCTGCACTGTCGGAACTAGAAGCACAAGCATTTCGCTACACTCACAATAACATCTGCTAAACACGTGTATGTGACCAATCAGATTTGATTTATTTGATTTGATTTAGAGATATACCTTATCTGTTGCATGATCTGCTAGTCTGTAGATATAGGGATACTAGAACTTTTGGATGATCTGCTAGAGATATAGGGCTGTAGAGATATAGGGCTAATAGAGCTGTTTGATGAAGAGTATGCAGCCAGCCACTGTCGAAAACATGTGCAGCAGAGCCATGAGAGATCCAACGCCTCGGGCCCTGTGACGTCAGTCAGCAGAGAGGGCTGATGGGAATTCGATACACAGCAACGCTGCCTAATTTATTCCACAATAAAACCGACAGAAGCTTGTTTGTCTGTTTCTGTGTGCAATGGCTGTGGAATGTACTTCAGTATATGCACACATTATTTACGGATGCTAAAAGATTCATCTGAGAAAAATGATTTGTCGTTGCATTGATTTGTCGTTTGATATTTGTATGCACTGTATGAAGTCAAGTCCATCCTTTATTATGGAAATGTTCCAGCGGCCTAAAAGTGTTATTAGTTAGCTGGCAGTGGAGGCTGCTGAGGGGAGGACGGCTCATAATAATGGCTGGAATGGAGTCAATGGAATCAACCAATGATATGGAATGATGTCATTCCATTGACTCCATTCCAAACATCATTATGAGCCGTCCTCCCCTCAGCAGCCTCCACTGTTAGCTAGGTATTTTCAATGTTATCGTCTCAAGCCATACTAATCAGAAATATTCTGTCATGAAACAATTAGTGTCTCCTTGGCACATTTGAATCAGAGTACCACACATAAAATACAACATCAACTCTATGTCTTAGTCAGCTTTAGCTACTCCCATTGCCAAAACCAAAGGTCCCAAACATGCATGCACACACACACACACACACACACACACACACACACACACACACACACACACACACACACACACACACACACACACACACACACACACACGAGTAAAAGCGTTTGCACGTGAAATGCCCGCCTCAGTTTGTTTTCAGAGGCTATTTCATTTATTCTCCTTACTGAGGATCTGCCAACCCTGTCAACCAACTTCATCTGTTCACATCACTGGCCTCGTCAACACATGTTATCCCCATCCATCACACATGTATTGTTATCCTGGTTCCCAAATTGCACCCTACTCCTATATAGTGTACTACTTTTGACCAGGACCCCTAGGGATAGGGTGCCATTTGGGATAATACAAAACAGAAGCTGCATACTGAACATAACCAAAACCAACAGTGCCTGATGAATGAGGCAACAGAGGGCTATATGAACAGAGAGTTATCAGGGTGATGATGAAGTCCAGGTGTGCTTAACGATGGGGAAGAGGTGTGCGCAATGATGGTTGCCAGGTGAACGCAGTGTGGGTTGCCAGGTGAACACAGTGTGGGTTGCCAGGACCGGTGGTTAGTAGAACCTAAATACATGCTTCTTTCCAAAGGACAACATGCAAGTACATTGAGGAGCTCTTTTTTGCTATAGAGTGCATATAGCTTTCCACTTTCATCCTCCTCAAAGGGAATAACAACACTCCTGGGAGCCAGCATACATGACAACCTCCACTCAATCCCTATGTTTTTTCTCAGAAAAACAAAATGTTTCTGGCAGTGTCCCATCACTGTCTCTGGTCATGGTGGGATTCAAGATAGTTTCTGGCCACCTGCTCACAGACACAGCACAGCCCAGAGCATTGACCGGGCCCTTTCAACATGACACAGAACATTACGCCAGACTGGGCAGAAACACACTCCTTTTCCGTGAGTTGAAGTGTGGTTGATTGTGCAACGTGCCATGCCTTCTCTGACCACCTCTGTCACATTGAACTGGGTCACACAGACAAACAGGTTATGGCATATGTGGTTTCCCCCTCAGAGAATACATCACAACAGATTGGTATGCAAAAACTGAAGAACTCATTTCAAATCACGTGTTTTTTTATGATCTTGACCTGTCTGTCTGGGTGTGTGTTTGTATAGTTATCTAATACCGTTTTCACACTACTGAGTCAAACCAAGCTGAGCTGTACTGGGTTGGCCTGGTTACACATCCAGCATAGTTGCAGAAATTGGTTGTTAACTGTGTTGGGGAGTAAGTGATTATATGTAATCTGATTACAAAAACAACTACAACTAATCCGTTACCAGCTAAAATATTGTAATCAGATTACAGATACTTTCAAAAAAGTAGACGATTACTAATTGGATTACATTTAAATTCAGAAAGGATGTTTGCAAAAAAAACATGACAACTTTCTATTTTCTCAATGACATTCAATTCAGCATTGAAAACAGGCACAATTTAAGTTTGTTCCACCTGAGTGAATCAGAGACCACTATGAAATCACATCAAATGCGTTTGAGGGATCTTTTTCGTCTTCTTCGAATGCCTCTTAAGGGGAAAGTAATCCAAAAGTAATCAGATTACGTTACTCTGTTTGGGTAATCCAAAAGTTACGTTACTGATCATTTTGGACAGGCACTGTAACTAGTAACTGTAACGGCTTATATTTAGAAAGTACCCTACCCAACTCTGGTTGTTGATGCCAGTTTAGCTGTTGGCTCCTTCTCACAACAGTCTGACAGTGTCCACAGTGCAGCATCAGTGTTCAGCTCACAATGCACTGGTCCATTTAGCCCCCAGGGGCTCTCTCCGAGCAGCTCCAGGGGTGTCTGGCCTGGAAGGGGGGGGGGGGACGACGACAAAAAAGCCCCCTCAACCAGCACACTCAAATCACCAGGGGCATTACCCAGTTACATGTATGGGGCAAACCATTAGTGTTCATCTGAGGGGTTACGAGAAACAAGCTTGCTTCAACGATTTCCTCAACCTGCCCGACTACCTTTCTCTCTGGACGTTGGTTTCTCCCACCTTTCCTGAGGAGAATATGGTGTGTTGGTTCACTAACACAAGTAGATCCCCCCCCTGAACTTCGTTGGAATCTATGTTTCTCTGCCTTCTGAAACATGGATGTGTTTCTCAGCCTTTTGAAACATGGATGTGTTTCTCTGCCTTTTGAAACATGGATGTGTTTCTCTGCCTTTTGAAACATGGATGTGTTTCTCTGCCTTTTGAAACATGGATGTGTTTCTCTGCCTTTTGAAACATGGATGTGTTTCTCTGCCTTCTGAAACATGGATGTGTTCTCTGCCTTCTGAAACATGGATGTGTTTCTCTGCATTTTGAAACATGGATGTGTTTCTCTGCCTTCTGACACATGGATGTTTCTCTGCCTTTTGAAACATGGATGTGTTTCTCTGCCTTTTGAAACATGGATGTGTGTCTCTTTCTTCTGAAACATGGATGTGTGTCTCTTCCTTCTGAAACATGGATGTGTTTCTCTGCATTCTGAAACATGGATGTGTTTCTCTGCCTTCTGAAACATGGATGTGTTTCTCTGCCTTTTGAAACATGGATGTGTGTCTCTTTCTTCTGAAACATGGATGTGTGTCTCTTCCTTCTGAAACATGGATGTGTTTCTCTGCATTCTGAAACATGGATGTGTTTCTCTGCCTTCTGAAACATGGATGTGTTTCTCTGCCTTTTGAAACATGGATGTGTTTCTCTTTCTTCTGAAACATGGATGTGTTTCTCTGCCTTCTGAAACATGGATGTGTTTCTCTGCCTTTTGAAACATGGATGTGTGTCTCTTCCTTCTGAAACATGGATGTGTTTCTCTGCATTTTGAAACATGGATGTGTTTCTCTGCCTTCTGACACATGGATGTTTCTCTGCCTTTTGAAACATGGATGTGTGTCTCTTTCTTCTGAAACATGGATGTGTGTCTCTTCCTTCTGAAACATAGATGTGTTTCTCTGCCTTCTGAAACATGAGGGTGTTTCTCTGCATTTTGAAACATGGAGGTGTTTCTCTTCCTTCTGAAACATAGATGTGTTTCTCTGCCTTCTGAAACATGGATGTGTTTCTCTGCCTTCTGAAACATGAGGGTGTTTCTCTGCATTTTGAAACATGGAGGTGTTTCTCTGCCTTCTGAAACATGGAGGTGTTTCTCTTCCTTCTGAAACATGGAGGTGTTTCTCTGCCTTCTGAAACATGGATGTGTTTCTCTGCCTTCTGAAACATGGATGTGTTTCTCTGCCTTTTGAAACATGGATGTGTTTCTCTGCCTTTTGAAACATGGATGTGTTTCTCTGCCTTTTGAAACATGGATGTGTTTCTCTGCCTTTTGAAACATGGATGTGTTTCTCTGCCTTCTGAAACATGGATGTGTTTCTCTGCCTTCTGAAACATGGATGTGTTTCTCTGCCTTCTGAAACATGGATGTGTTTCTCTGCATTTTGAAACATGGATGTGTTTCTCTGCCTTTTGAAACATGGATGTGTTTCTCTGCCTTTTGAAACATGGATGTGTTTCTCTGCCTTTTGAAACATGGATGTGTTTCTCTGCCTTCTGAAACATGGATGTGTTTCTCTGCCTTTTGAAACATGGATGTGTTTCTCTGCCTTTTGAAACATGGATGTGTTTCTCTGCCTTCTGAAACATGGATGTGTTTCTCTGCCTTCTGAAACATGGATGTGTTTCTCTGCCTTCTGAAACATGGATGTGTTTCTCTGCCTTCTGAAACATGGATGTTTTCTCTGCCTTCTGAAACATGGATGTGTTTCTCTGCCTGAAACATGGAGGTGTTTCTCTGCCTTCTGAAACATGGATGTGTTTCTCTGTGTTCTGAAACATGGAGGTGTTTCTCTGCCTTCTGAAACATGGATGTGTTTCTCTGCCTTCTGAAACATGAGGGTGTTTCTCTGCATTTTGAAACATGGAGGTGTTTCTCTGCCTTCTGAAACATGGAGGTGTTTCTCTGCCTTTTGTATAGGGTCAGGAGAATTTGAGCTATTGGTAAAAAAAAGAGTAGAAAGTTCTAATGAGCCATCCCATTCTCTGGTGTTAGTGTAGACCGGCTGTCTCTCACTATGAGCTGTGGACAGAATACTAATGTATGACTAATGGGGTGTCTGTCTCTCGCTCTCACTCTCTCCTTCTCCATCCCGCTTCCTCTCTCTTTCTCAATCTTTCTTCCTCCCTCTCCATTGTTCTCCTCTCTCCCTCTCTCTCCATCTTTCTTCCTCCCTCTCCATCGTTCTCCTCTCTCCGCTCTCTCTCCTTCTTTCTCTCTCTTTCTTTCACTCTCTTCCTTTCTCTCTCATTTCTCTCTCCTTCTTTCTCTCTCCCGCTCTCTTCCTCTCTCCCTCCCTCTCTTCATCTCTCCCTCTCTGTCTCTCCTTCTTTCTCTCTATCCCTCTCTCCCTCTATCCCTCTCTCCCTCTCTCCACAACAAACACAGTATGTGTGAGAGCCATAATCCACCACATTGAAGACGCAACTTCAAGCACATTGAAGATTGTTTCCTTAGTGAGGGATTTGCAAAGGGATTTCTGAGCCACACAAGTCAGTCTGGGGGAATTTAGTGGGAGGTTTAATGAGAACAGGGATAAAAAACATTCTTGAACATCCCCCTGAGGCGCTGCTGATGGCAACCCTCCTCATAATTGTTGTGATCCTGAAGCTCTGATCACCTATTGGTGGGTACAAGCACCGCTTTGGTTTTAGCTCCATAGAGTGGGTTTACCTAATCCCCCCCTAGCCATTCTATGTGGTAAAGTTATCAAATCATTATCTCACTCCTGAATGCATCCCTCAAAGAAATAAAAACATCCCAGAACGCTATCAGCTTGTGAACGTCTCCACAGAGTCCGATTAAAACCTGGTGAGATTTAAATGGAGTAGGATTAAGCTCCATCTTTAGTGTACAAAGTCTGATTGCATTTGACTTTAACAAGGACTTTGAAATATAGCTTTTTGCAACATCTCCAATTCAGGCGACTTTAAAAACAGCCGTCATCCATAACTGACGCAGATTAAAAAAATATATACAAAAAAAACACATCCAGAACAAAGATAAGAGGATGTCTGGCATTGATTGCAGACTTGATCATGGACATGCAACGTATGCTCCTGTTTTTAACAAGAATTGATCAAGTCAGAGACTAATCCAAACAGATTATTGACAAAAGGATTGGCTCGAATGTCATTTGTGATGATGGTCTGTTGGCAACATCCTTACATTCATCATAAACATTCATCCATCCGCAGAAGTGTGGAGTTTCAAAATCATCTACGCATCACAGTATATCGACTATAGGCTGTCTAACGTTATTCCATCAGAACTTGTCATTAGGCTATTATCCCCATTCCACTGCATCTCTCATTTGCATTAGCCATCCTATTAGCCGTGAGAATGGAATAAGAAAACAAAGTGGTGGAATGCTGCAGGATACTGCTCACACTCAGTTAAACTTTCCATTCACCTTGAGTGGACTGGCCACATCAGTGGAAATGGCTCTCAGTTGTGTCTGTCTGTACAGACTACCTGTCAAGGGCAGACAGACTGACAGTCCCCTAAGGACGGACTATGGTTCATCAAACCAATATGGGGAGTATTCTCGGTGGGTGTCATTTTCTGTGTTTCCCCTGCACTGTTTACGCCTTACGACAGTCTCCTTTCTGATTAACAGTGGCCATAATATTGAATAAAATCATCTACGATGGATCGAAGTAACTCAGCCACAGTACTAAAAGGTCCGGTAACATAAAATGAGATTAGCATTGATTGCCTTCATAGATTTTAACATTTAGATTTTTGCATTGAAGGCGGCACATACATTGTATGTCATGTTATTGAGCCCCCAAGGAGTGTTAAATGTTATATAGGCACCTCTATTGCCAGGAAAGGTTGCTGAAAGGGACGTGGATAGTTTCATTTTCCCAATATGCATAAAAGGACACATTTAATGTTGTATGTAATGGATTGTTGCATTTATATAGTGCAATTAAATGCATCAGTAAGCATGTTCAGTACTTGGTGAGTTTCATATGTGAGTTTCATACCATATGGGGAAAAGGTTACTACTGACCCTTCAGCACCACCTGCAACAACAGCAACCACACTTTCCTATGTGGTCTCCCATCCAGGGGTTAACCCAGCCCTGGCCTGCTTAGCTTATGTAAACCAGTCAATTTTAAAAATACAATGTACTGTAAGGATGAATTTTATCATGCCCTCCTTTCATAAAATATCACTATGTAGAATTTGCTTTATGATTGATGAATGGCTCTGAATCACACTTCTACACACCACATACAAGAATCCATAACGCCACATGACACAGATATGAAAGCATAGATCGCCCTCTCTCTCTCTCTCTCTCTCTCTCTCTCTCTCTCTCTCTCTCTCTCTCTCTCTCTCTCTCTCTCTCTCTCTGCCTCTCTCTCTGCCTCTATTTCTCTCTCTCTCTCACTCTCCCCCTCTATTTCTCTCTCTCTCCTTGTTCTCTCTTCCCCTCATCCCTTTCTCTCTCTCTTTCTCCTCCTCTCTCTCTCTCCCTCTTTCATTGTTCTCTCTCTATATCTCATCTCTCTCTGTCCTCTCCATCCCTCTATCTACTCTCTCTCTCTCCATCTCCCTATCTTCTCCCTCCTGTGTTCTCTCAGTTCATTAGACAAACACAAACAGGCTGGTCCCCCATGGTGTGGTAACTGCAGCCTGTACACACAAACACAGAACGTTTATCTCGCTCTCGCTCTCTTTCTCTTTCCTCTCTCTCGCTCTCTCGCTTTGCTCTCTCTCGCTCTCTCTCTCGCTTTCCTCTCTCTCTTTCCTCTCTCTCTCTCTCTCTCTCTCTCTCACTCTCTCTCCCTCTTTCCTCTCTCTCTTTCCTCTCTCTCACTCTCTCTCATTCCTCTCTCTTGCTCTTTCCTCTTTCTCTCTTTCCTCTCTCTCGCTCTCTCTCTCTTGCTCTCTCTGCTCTCTATCTCTCTTGCTCTCTCTCACTCTCACTCTTGCGCTCTCTCTTTGCTCTCTCCCTCTCTTTGCTCTCTATCTTTGTCCCTCTCTCTCTCTCTCTTGCTCTCTCTTTTGCTATATATTTCCCATCTCTCTCTGTCCTCTCCCTCCCTCTCCATCCCTATATCTCTCTCTCTCCATTTCCCTATCTTCTCCCTCCTGTGTTCTCTCAGTTCATTAGACAAACACAAACAGGCTGTCATCCTATACACACTCAGACACCAGACTCCAAACTTCTATCAAACAGACACTGGACTCCAAACTTCTATCAAACAGACACTGGACTCCAAACTTCTATCAAACAGACACTGGACTCCAAACTTCTATCAAACAGACACTGGATTCCATACTTCTATCAGACACCAAACTCCAAACTTCTATCAAACAGACACTGGACTCTAAACTTCTATCAAACAGACGCTGGACTCCAAACTTCTCTCAGGGCACCAGTCACCTCTTGAGGCAAGGATACTTGGACAGTAGGGCTATAATTCAACAGGATTGTAGGGAGGCTTTATTTGCATTCTATTCCACAGTCACAAACATCTGATTCAACTTGACTGATTACATACGCATGCATGGGAATGCACGCACGTGCAGGCACACACACACACACACATTCCCTGTCAGGTCACATATCGAGTTTTCCTTTCTTGTGTAATTGGTATGTACAGTAGACAGACATCAACACCCTGACCTATGACCTCACCAGCAGTGTGTGGGCCAATCAGACGCCAAGGGACAGTGCCAGGAGTATGCCGGCCAAGCTGTGACTGTGGGAGACTAATGAACTAATTGATCAGGGTGGAAGGCCTCTGGCCGTCACTGTTCCTCAGAGGATCATACAGCCAATGAGGCCGATACAAGGGCCAAACCACAGTACGTCACAGTCAGAGTCAGATATTAATATGACCACAGGCAAACTAGCTCTCCACAATACAGATACTCTCCAGACAGTTTATATTCATAACATTCCTAAGAATATATTATTTGGCCATTAGTGGTCTGAATCTGAAGTTCGATGTACGTGGTTATGTGATTCGAAGTCTGTCCCATCAAACACACACACACACGCACACACACACACACACACACACACACAGTAAGATAGACAAAAACACGGACAGACACACGAACAGATGGACACAGACATGATTCACACAAAACTGCACCCATCAGATTCCCCACAACAAAAGTCATTGGCAGCGCCATCAAGGATGTTCCTCCCTACAAAGAGACTGTCATGTCAAGCAATGTTCAGTAAGCCAGAGATTGTTACGGTTTTGTTGTAATGAAATAGCCGTCTAATTGACATCATTATTATTATTATTATTACATCTCAATTAGAATATGTGCATTTCCTCAATTGACAATTTAACCATTTAAACGACACAGGCCCTCAGCTCAGACTAAATCCCATGCCATGATTACCGATGGACTTTCTGAGAAGATTTGATGAAATAGAGAGCCAGTCATCTCTTAGTATCATAGTATCTTAGTAGCCTCTTCTAGCTCTGCGATAGTGGACACTGTTGAACCTTATCTCTCTTATTGCAGGGTCCCAGCTGACGGCTCTAGTCTAGCTACAGTACCGAACAGCATACAGCCCATGCACTTCCGAGCTCAGCCTGAACTGTTTGTGCTGTACTGCCAACTTCCTAGGTCGTCGATGGCATGACGAGAGCCAGTGAGGGCTATCCGGTGCAAACAGGGGAACGGCTACTCAGGGCCGAGACTGGGGTCCGTCTCTGGTTTGGGTCTGGCAGCCCTCTCCCTCCCTCCCCAGACCCCATCTCTGTTCAGCCTACATGTGATGTGAGGGGTCAATGTGTACACCACATGAATGAACCAGCCACTCAATGTGGGGATCTTTGTGCATTTTCCTTATCCCTCCCACCCTCCCTCTCTCTCTCAGCCACTTACTCCCCATAGACCGGACCTGGCTCCTTTGAGAGTGCTTCCCTTCCCCACTGTGAAGCAGCCTTCTTAGGCATCTCACAGACCATTCTATACCTTATTGCTCCAGGTCTTCCATGGAGAGTGGTCATGTGACACAGCATTTGTATAGATGACTGAAATGCATTGGCTTTGTGTTCCATGCTGAATAGCATCTCTCAGTGTCACACATGGAAATATCAAATGTTTGAAATGTGAGGGGCAACTTAACATTGAGGGAAAGCAGGATCCGTAAAATGTGCCCTGCCTTATCTTCCTCAAATGCCAGCCCTTACATAAACGCCAGTGCACATTGACAAATGGGACTGGTTATGTGAGAGTTAGCTCACCCTCCTGGCTTCCATCCGGGCAGCTCAGCTCCACCTCGGGTCTCTCAATGAGCTTGACTTCCCACTGACCAAAGCTGGTTTCTCAAGCTCATCTCTCCACCTATTGCCTCATGTTTAATCACCCAGCTCTTTCATTAGGAACACACCATGTGTTACTTCTAAAGCAATGAACTGGCCAAAGCTCATTTAAATCTAGATTGGGGCTCTTTTGTACACAGTAGGAATGCTAGAGATGTCGGTTGAAGTTTGGGTTCCTATACCAGGGGTGAACATAACTATGGCAACACAGGCGCAAGGTCTGCTCAACCATAGGAGTGCTACAATACCGATGCCCTCGGTTTCTCATTCCAGTCAGGCCTGACCCAAATTACAATATCCTGGGAAAAACACTGTCCCCGACAACACACATGCGCACGCACATGCACGGCCACGCACAAATACTCTCTGTCAAACACACTCACATACACTGCAAGCATAGGTCTTTATAAGAGGATACCAAACAGAGGCAATAAAATGACTAGTCTAATGATATGCTTGGAGAATGAAGGGTTATGTTCTGGTGGGCGTGCACCTCTGTAGAATTGGGAAACTTGACTGATGGAGTGATTCAAGCAGTTGTGCTACAATATGAAGAAAAACTAAATATTGTTTAAGACTTGAGGAAACAGATGTTCTTAGAAGTCTTGAAGTCCGCAATGAGTCCTACAGCATACTAAGTAGTTGGATAAATGCTACTTTTGGAGTTAACCTCTTACTGTAATGCAAACACTAAATATTACAGGGAGATGGTAAACACAAAGCCCTGCAGCTCTCTCTACTACTGTTATTTCCTCATGAGCTTGTTTTGAGCTTCTTGTTCTTTACTGTTTTGTTTGTCTCTCATACGAAGCCTGAAAGGGAAATATATCCAGTTTAAATTATAAATCTTTTGTTAATGAAAAAAGAAGAGCTCTTATGTTCATATACCTGATTCTTCCACGTTCAGAACTGAATAAACCATAGGAAACACATGGACAATCAAGATGGTTTACATCAACAGCGTGCTGAAAGGGATACAAAAACAACACCCATAGCTTGTGGTGATTAATATCTGCAACCATAAATTATATTAGAGAAAAAAAAACTTCACAAAAAGGCTCTCGAGCTATACTTTGGTTTGTCGCAGTGTTTAGTGTATTATTAGCCTGGGACATGGCACGACATCCAAAACAAAGCAAGCCAGAGAACACTTACTACACAGAGAGTTAATAATGATGCTGCCAACTCAAAGACACCAGTTCCACTATCCCACAACACAAACACTCCCCCTACGCTCCTTCTGCCATCACTAATTGTCCATATCTGTCTAGGCTACAGTTGGACTCATCTGATTGAGTCTCGGCCCATTCATACTCCACAGCCTCCCAGCATCGCTCGTCCCTGTCTGCCTCTCACAGTTCTGAAATCTCCCTCCTCATCTCAGCCCCAATAGCTTCACACGCCACATCTCTCCTGGTCACCCAACTACCACCACACATCCAAGTGTGCACCTTGCTCCGGTTATAAGTACTTACTTTGAACTGGAGGTCTGGTGGTTGTTCCAATGCTTTGCAATAGTTTGTGAACTCTCCTCTCATCTGCTCCTCACCCCTGCTGTCAGTCACTCTCTCTCTAATTCTCTCTCTACCTCCCTCTCTTTCTTTCACTTACTCTCTCACTCTTGTCTCTCCACAAGTCTGGGCAAACGATAGCTGTTTCCCCCCTCTCTCTCTCTCTCTTTCTCTCACCCTCTCATTTCTGTTGCTGAGAGAGGAGGGCGTTCTGAAAAGCTTGGTTTCCTGACTCGTGATCAGGATCTCATTGCCACAAGGTCACTCCAGGGACGGCCCGCTTGGCAGGGGAGCAGCACTCAGAGAGAGAGAAGAGAGAAAGAGGGGGTAGAGAGGGAGACAGGAGGGAGGAGAGGGAGCACTTAGAGACAGAACTGGAGCTATGTAGTCACACTGGGGACAGAGAAAGAGAGCGAGAGGGCGAGAGGTTGGGTTGGGTTGGGTTGGGGTGGGGTTAGCTACAGATGGGCTCTGACAGGATATAAAACAACATGAAGAACAACATGGACAACAGCATGGAGAACAGTACCCACAGAGGGAAAAATACATTTTAATATATTTAACGTCACGTAAAATGTATTTTAAGTACACTAACGGTCCAAAGTTTTAGAACACAGAGTCATTCAAGGGTTTTTCTTTATTTTTACTATTTTCTACATTGTAGAATAATGGTGAAGATATCACAACTATGAAATAACACATATGGAATCATGTAGTAACCAAAAAAGTGTTAAACAAATCTAAATATATTTTACCTTGAAGATAGCCTTGATGACAGCTTTGCACACTTTTGGCATTCTCTCAACCAGCTTCATGAGGCAGTCACCTGGAATGAATTTCAATTAACAGGTGTGCCTTCTTAAAAGTTAATTTGTGTAATTTCTTTCCTTCTTAATGCGTTTGAGCCAGTCAGTTGTGTTGTGACAAGGTAGGGGGGTATACATAAGGTAGCCCTATTTGGTAAAAGACCAAGTCCATATTCTGGCAAAAACAGCTCAAATAAGCACAGAGAAATGACAGTCTATGATTACTTTAAGAAGGTCAGTCAATATGGAATATTTCAAGAACTTTGAAAGTTTCTTCAAGTGCAGTCGCAAAAATCGCTCTATGATGAAACTGGCTCTCATGAGGACCACCACAGGAATGGAAGACACAGCGTTACCTCTTCTGCAGAGGATAAGTTTATTAGAGTTACCAGCCTCAGAAATTGCAGCCCACATAAATGTTTCACAGAGTTTAAGTAACAGACCGCAGAGTGAAGTAAAAGCAGCCAACAAGTACTCAGCATATGTGGGAACTCCTTCAAGACTTTTGAAAAAGCTGGAAGTTGGTTGAGAGAATGCCAAGAGTGTGCAAGCTGTCATCAAGGCAAAGGGTGGCTATTTGAAGAATCTCAAATGTAAAATATATTTAGATTATTTTAACACTTCTTTGGTTACTACATGATTCCATATGTGTTATTTTATAGTTGTGATGTCTTCACTATTATCTTCACTATTACTCTACAATTTAGAAAATAGTCAAAATAAAGAAAAACTCTTGAATGTGTAGGTGTTCTAAAACTTTGGACCGGTAGTGTACGTGTACATACTTAAAACCTTCCTAGAAGTCTCAGAGGGTCCACGAAGAGACATGTCAAAATACTGAATTGTCACTTTAGCCTTTATCGAAAATTACATTTATTGAATTCTGTTAAAGAGAACTTAATTTCAGTATTCACACTTCTTGACTTTCTCCACAGCAGCCTGAATTTAAAATGTATTACATTTAGATTTTTGGCACTGGCCTACACACTATACCAAATAATGTCAAAGTGGAATGATGTTTTTTGAATTCTTTACAAATAAATTAAAAATGAAAATCTGAAAAGTCTTGCATCAATAAGTATTCAACCCTTTTGTTATGGCAAAAGCTTAAATAAGTTCAGGAGTAAACATTTGCAATCACATAAGTTGCATGAACTAATTCTGTGTGCAATAATAGTGTTTAACATGACTTTTGAATGACTCATCTATGTACCCAACACATACAATTATCTCTAAGGTCCCTCAAACGAAGGCTGTGAATTTCAAGCACAGATTCAACCATAAAGACCAGGAAGGCACCTGTTGGTAGTGGGATAAAAAGACATAAAATATCCCTTTGAGCATACTGAAGTTATAAATTACACTTTGGATTGTGTATCAATACAACCAGTCACTACAAAGATACAGGCCTCCTTCCTAACTCCGTCACCGTAGAAGACGAAAACAGCTCAGGGATTTCAACATGACTTTAAAACAGTTACAGAGTTGAATGGCTGTGATAGGAGAAAACTGAGGCTGGACCAACATTGTAGTTACTCTACAATACTAACCCAATTGACAGACTGAAAAGAAGAAAGCCTGTACAGAATAAAATATTCCAAAACATGCATCCTGTTTGCAACAAGGCACTAAAGTATCTGCAACAAAAAAATGACAAAGCAATTAACTTGTCCTGAATACAAAGTATTATGTTCGGGGCAAATCCAATACAACACATTACTAAGTACCACTCTCCATATTTTCAAGCATAGTGGTGGCTGCATCATCTTATGGGTATGCTTGTCATCGTTAAGGACTGGAGAGTTCTTCAGGATAAAAAAAAAATATGGAATTGGCAAAATCCTAGAGAAATTTGGTTCAGTCTGCTTTCCACCAGACACTGGGAGATTAATTCACTTTTCAGAGGGACAATAACATAAAACACAAGGCCAAATCTACACTGGAGTTGCTTACCAAGAAGACTGAATGATACTGAGTGGCCGAGTAACAGTTTTGACTTAAATCTACGGTAAGACCTGAAAATGGTTGTCTAGCAATGTTCAACAACCTATTTGACAGAGCTTGCAGAATTTTGAAAATAATGGGCAAATGTTGCACAATCTGTGTGGAAAGCTCTTAGAGACTCCCAGCTGTAATCACTTCTAGGTAAGTGTTTCCAAGCATCTAGTAATTGGTTGATGTCACTGGAAACACATATTCCTCTGTTTGTTACTACAAAACATAGAAACGCACCATCTTCACATATGTTGCTGTTGGTGTGGTGCTGGAGATGATTTTTTTATTCACCTTTAACCAGGTAGGCCAGTTGAGAACAAGTTCTCATTTACAACTGCGACCAGGCCAAGAACAGTTGTGTCTGGTGCAGACAAACAGAAAACTATTCACAAAACACATGTGGGAAAAAGCTTCCTAAGTATGGTTCTCAGAGACAATGACAGGCAGCTGCCTCTGATTGAGAACCACACCCGGCCAAACAACAAAGAAATACAAAATATAGAAAATGAACATAGAATGCCCACCCTAGTTACACCCTGGCCTAACCAAAATAGAGAATAAAAGCCTCTTTGGCCAGGGCGTGACAGTACCCCCACCCCCCAAAGGTGCAGACTACGGCCTCAAAAACCTGACTCTAAAGGGGAGGGTCCGGGTGGGCCTTCTTTACGGCGGCGGCTCTGGTGCGGGACGTGGACCCCACTCCACCCCGGCCCACTTTAGGTTGCGCCTCTGGAGCATGGACCCTCGCAACGGGCCCCGGACAGGAGGGAGACTCTGGCAGCTCCGGACAGGAGGGAGACTCTATACAGCTCCGGACAGGAGGGAGACTCTATACAGCTCCGGACAGGAGGGAGACTCTATACAGCTCCAGACAGGAGGGAGACTCTATACAGCTCCGGACAGGAGGGAGACTCTATACAGCTCCGGACAGGAGGGAGACTCTATACAGCTCCGGACAGGAGGGAGACTCTGGCAGCTCCGGACAGGAGGGAGACTCAGGACTCGCCGGGCTGGGGAGACGCACAGGAGACCTGGTTCTGGGAACAGGCACAGGACTCACCAGGCTGGAGAGACCTACTGGAGGAATGGTCCGTGGAGGAGCCACAGGATAGACCGGGCTGTGGGGGAGCACTGGAGCACTGGAGATCTGGTGCATAGCCTTGATACCACTCTTCCAGGCTGAGTGCCCACTCTAGCCCGGCACGTGCGGGGAGCTGGAACAGGCTGCACTGGGATCTCCTGGCGAACTGGGGAAACCCTGCCTAGAGCCGGCGCGGGATATCCTGGCCCGAGGAGATGCACTGGAGGTCTGGAGAGCAGGGCTGGCACCATCCGTCCTGGCTGGATCCTCACCCTAGCCCAGCAGATGCGGAGAGCTGGAATGTAGCGCACCGGGCTCAGAACGCATACTGGAGATCTGTAGCGCCAAGCTAGCACACCACGTGCAGGGCTGGGGAGGCGCACAGGAGGCCTGGTGCGTGGGGCTGGCACAGTCTTCACCAGACAGCTAGCATGCACCTCAAAACGAGTATGGAGAGCTGACTCAGGTGACATCAAATCCAGGACACACTTTGTCGGGTGGAGGTCATGCCTCATGCACCAACACAGCAACTCCCTCACTACTCTCGCCTCCAGTCTCCCCATCAACTCCTTCACTGTCTCCTCCTTGCTTCTGTCGCTCACCTCCAATTTTACCTTGACTGGCTCTGGTTCCATCCTCGGCTCCTTACGGTAAGCACGGGGAGTTGGCTCAGGTCTGAATCCTGACTCTGCCACACTCCCCGTGTGCCCCCCACAAAAATATGTTTTTGCCGCTCAGCCTTAGCTGCCTCCAGTTCCTCCTGTGGACGGCGATACTCCGGCGATACTCCCCCGCCTGCCTCCAGGGTCCCTTCATGTCCAGGATCTCCTCCCATGTCCAGGAGTCCATTATTTTATGACTGAACACCGAAATAACAAAGAGACCAAAGACAACGAACGAAACCGAAACAGTTCTGTCTGGTGAAGACACAAAAACAGAAAACAACTACCCACAAAACCCATGTGGGAAAAAGCTACCTATGTATGGTTCTCAATCAGAGACAACGATAGATAGCTGCCTCTGATTGAGAACCACACCCGGCCAAACAACAAAGAAATACAAAACATTGAAAATGAACATAGAATAGAATGCCCACCCTAGTTACACTCTGGCCTAACCAAAATAGAGAATAAAAGCCTCGCTATGGCCAGGGCGTGACAGTAGTGCAACACAAACAGCAACACAGAGTTGCACATGGAATAAACAAACGTACAGTCAATTAGATCAAATCAAATCAAATGTATTTATATAGCCCTTCGTACATCAGCTGATATCTCAAAGTGCTGTACAGAAACCCAGCCTAAAACTCTAAACAGCAAGCAATGCAGGTGTTGAAGCACGTTGGCAAGGAAAAACTCCCTCGAAAGGCCAAAACCCAGGAAGAAACCTAGAGAGGAACCAGGCTATGAGGGGTGGCCAGTCCTCTTCTGGCTATGCCGGGTGGAGATTATAATAGAACATGGCCAAGATGTTCAAATGTTCATAAATCTGGTCATTTATAAATCATGGTCAAAATCATAGCCGCAGGCAGAACAGTTGAAACTGGAGCAGCAGCACGGCCAGGTGGACTGGGGACAGCAAGGAGTCATCATGCCAGGTCAATAACACAATATAAAAAAAGTCTATATACCTTGTGTGCAAATGGCGTGAGGAGATAAAGCAATAAATAGGCCATAGTAGCAAAGTAATTACAATTTCGCAAATTATCACTGGAGTGATAGATGTGCAGATGATGATGTGCAAGTAGAAATACTGGTGTGCAAAAGAGCAAAAAGTAAATAATAGCAATATGGGGATGAGGTAAGTAGATTGGATGGGCTATTTACAGATGGGCTGTGTACAGCTGCAGCAATTGGTTAGCTGCTCAGATAGCTGATGTTTAAAGTTAGTGAAGGAGATATAAGTCTCCAACTTCAGCGATTTTTGAAATTCGTTCCAGTCATTGGCAGCAGAGAACTGGAAGGAAAGGCGGTCAAAGAGGTGTTGGTTTTGGGGATGACAGTGAGATATGCCTGCTGGAGCGTGTGCTATGGGTGGGTGTTGTTATCGTGACCAGTGAGCTGAGATAAGACGGAGCTTTACCTAGCAAATACTTATAGATGACCTGTAGCCAGTGGGTCTGGCGACGAATATGTAGCGAGGGCCAGCCGACTAGAGCATACAGGTCGCAGTGGTGGGTGGTATATGGGCTTTGGTGACAAAACGGATGGCACTGGAATAGACTGCATCCAATTTGTTGAGTGATGATGAATATGAAGTTGAAACATTTAGAAATTTCCCTAAAGGTTATGCTTGGACACTGCCAGTTCCACAGTCTTCATGAGACTGATATCAGTGCATGTGATACCAAAGAGCCTACTCTGACAGTTTCATTGTTAAGACAGTCACCATTTTGTTCCAATATGATTTGGCCAATTTTTGTATTTGCCATACATTCTAATCTAAAATATATATTTCTGACAAATAAATGTAAATGAATGTTGGCATATATTTTACTAAACATTTCCAAATACATTTTAAAATATATTTACCAAATATATCGACAAATTCATTTGAAAATAGATTCTAAAATAGATTCTTTAATGTATTTCAGAATGTGTTTTGAAATTTAGTAAATACATTTTCCGATGCATTTAACATATATTGTGATATAGACTTGACATACATTTTAAATACATTCCGTAATATATTTCAGAATGTATTTCAAATGTATTAAATAAAATTCAAATTATACATTATTTGGCCAATTTTTTATATTTAATGTATCCTAAAAAGGTATCTAAAAATAGGCCTTTTTTCAATATGAGTATCGTCAAAATACTATTGAGTGATAGGAGTTTGGATCAGTTAGACTTTTAACTGGTATCATTCTCAATCGACAGCACTGTACTTCTGTCGACTACAACTGCGTTCGACAAAGTAACTTTCTGAAAACTCTCCCTCTTCTCAACTAATTTCAGTTCTAATTTGCTGTGGGATCCTCTTAATGGTGGCACTTTAACAAGTTGTAGGAGGATAATCACATCCGCTGCGGAGCAGATGGCTGCAGATGACCTTTTAGGAAGCGTCGCCCCCTGTTGCAGCTGGTTTCGACCGGTTTCGACAGATTAGTGCACACTGAATCAATAACCCGTGCCATTACCGCTGGACATTCCACAGCCCATGTACAATACTGACGTCAGACTAACACAGCCTATACAGACAGGCATGCGGGCACAAACGCACACACACACACACACACACACAGCCTTGTGTTTCATAACAGGAGCTTGAGCCTAGACATACTATTAGACAGGCCTTTGATGCTGGTTTCGAAGTATTTATCAGAATGTTTGTTGAATGTTTTATCAATCCAATTTGAAATCAAATATCTGTTTGAAAAGATCTAGTCTCTTTATGGAATGTATTTAGATTGCTGGAAAGTGCCTTTCTCTACCACATTAGACAAAGGGAAAGGACTGAGTATTGTCCAATCTATAGAGGAGGACCCACCCTGTGTTGTTGGATGAGGAAGCTGTGAAGCGCATTTTGTGCTTAAAATGCCAATTTGAACCACCAGCTCTTCTTTCGGTATCACACTACAGTTAAAGTAACTCTTTAATTTGAGACATTCATCAGGAGAACATCATCGGTGGTCATTGGCCAGTATGAGTCATGGTCCCAGGTGGTAATATGTCACTCCACCATCCCCTTCCTTCCTTCTCATATTCCTCTCATCAATAATGAACTCACTCCATTTTCTCCCCTCCCCTAAGTGTGTTATATGTCCCAGTATGTCCCTCTTGAGCTCTTTCAGTGATGCCATTTTTATCAACTTATTGAATGAGAAATGAGACTCGATGATTTCTCGAGACGCGATGAAAAAGGTCTCGGTCAACACCAGCCGTTTTATTCTATTCATTCAACCCAGAACAACTGTGGATTCACCATTATCACAGGGCACCGCTCTCAAAAACACAATTCACAAGCAGAGGACATAGGAAATTGCTCTCTCCGGCAGGTCCAGTTCCTACCTCATTATTTTTCATCAGTTTAAGCTGGTTGTTGGCCCTATGAACCTGGCAGAGTATAAGGGCTTTTTCTACCATGAGGTTAGCCCCATCCCTGTTTCTACCATTAGGTTAGCCTCATCCCACCACATTCCTGTTTCTACCATTAGGTTAGCCTCATCCCACCACATTCCTGTTTCTACCATTAGGTTAGCCCCATCCCACCACATCCCTGTTTCTACCATTAGGTTAGCCCCATCCCACCACATCCCTGTTTCTACCATTAGGTTAGCCCCATCCCACCACATTCCTGTTTCTACCATTAGGTTAGCCCCATCCCACCACATTCCTGTTTCTACCATTAGGTTAGCCCCATCCCACCACATCCCTGTTTCTACCATTAGGTTAGCCCCATCCCACCACATCCCTGTTTCTACCATTAGGTTAGCCCCATCCCATCCCTGTTTCTACCATTAGGTTAGCCCTATCCCGCCCCATCCCTGTTTCTACCATTAGGTTAGCCTCATCCCACCACATTCCTGTTTCTACCATTAGGTTAGCCTCATCCCACCACATTCCTGTTTCTACCATTAGGTTAGCCCCATCCCACCACATCCCTGTTTCTACCATTAGGTTAGCCCCATCCCACCACATCCCTGTTTCTACCATTAGGTTAGCCCCATCCCATTCCTGTTTCTACCATTAGGTTAGCCCTATCCCGCCCCATCCCTGTTTCTACCATTAGGTTAGCCTCATCCCACCACATTCCTGTTTCTACCATTAGGTTAGCCTCATCCCACCACATTCCTGTTTCTACCATTAGGTTAGCCCCATCCCACCACATCCCTGTTTCTACCATTAGGTTAGCCCCATCCCACCACATCCCTGTTTCTACCATTAGGTTAGCCCCATCCCACCACATTCCTGTTTCTACCATTAGGTTAGCCCCATCCCACCACATTCCTGTTTCTACCATTAGGTTAGCCCCATCCCACCACATTCCTGTTTCTACCATTAGATTAGCCCCATCACACCACATTCCTGTTTCTACCATTAGGTTAGCCCCATCCCACCACATTCCTGTTTCTACCATTATGTTAGCCCCATCCCACCACATTCCTGTTTCTACCATTAGGTTAGCCCCATCCCACCACATTCCTGTTTCTACCATTATGTTAGCCCCATCCCACCACATTCCTGTTTCTACCATTAGATTAGCCCCATCACACCACATTCCTGTTTCTACCATTAGGTTAGCCCCATCCCACCACATTCCTGTTTCTACCATTATGTTAGCCCCATCCCACCACATTCCTGTTTCTACCATTAGATTAGCCCCATCACACCACATTCCTGTTTCTACCATTAGGTTAGCCCCATCCCACCACATTCCTGTTTCTACCATTATGTTAGCCCCATCCCACCACATTCCTGTTTCTACCATTAGGTTAGCCCCATCCCACCACATTCCTGTTTCTACCATTAGGTTAGCCCCATCCCACCACATTCCTGTTTCTACCATTAGATTAGCCCCATCACACCACATTCCTGTTTCTACCATTAGGTTAGCCCCATCCCACCACATTCCTGTTTCTACCATTATGTTAGCCCCATCCCACCACATTCCTGTTTCTACCATTAGGTTAGCCCCATCCCACCACATTCCTGTTTCTACCATTAGGTTAGCCCCATCCCACCACATTCCTGTTTCTACCATTATGTTAGCCCCATCCCACCACATTCCTGTTTCTACCATTAGGTTAGCCCCATCCCATCCCTGTTTCTACCATTAGGTTAGCCCCATCCCATCCCTGTTTCTACCATTAGGTTAGCCCCATCCCATCCCTGTTTCTACCATTAGGTTAGCCCCATCCCATCCCTGTTTCTACCATTAGGTTAGCCCTATCCCACCACATTCCTGTTTCTACCATTAGGTTAGCCCCATCCCACCACATTCCTATTTCTACCATTAGATTAGCCCCATCCTGCCCCATCCCTGTTTCTACCATTAGATTAGCCCCATCCCATCCCTGTTTCTACCATTAGGTTAGCCCCATCCCATCCCTGTTTCTACCATTAGGTTAGCCCCATCCCGCCCCATCCCTGTTTCTACCATTAGGTTAGCCCCATCCCGCCCCATCCCTGTTTCTACCATTAGGTTAGCCACATCCCGCCCCATTCCTGTTTCTACCATTAGGTTAGCCCCATCCCACCACATTCCTGTTTCTACCATTAGGTTAGCCCCATCCCGCCCCATTCCTGTTTCTACCATTAGGTTAGCCCCATCCCACCACATTCCTGTTTCTACCATTAGGTTAGCCCTATCCCGCCCCATCCCTGTTTCTACCATTAGGTTAGCCTCATCCCACCACATTCCTGTTTCTACCATTAGGTTAGCCTCATCCCACCACATTCCTGTTTCTACCATTAGGTTAGCCCCATCCCACCACATCCCTGTTTCTACCATTAGGTTAGCCCCATCCCACCACATCCCTGTTTCTACCATTAGGTTAGCCCCATCCCACCACATTCCTGTTTCTACCATTAGGTTAGCCCCATCCCACCACATTCCTGTTTCTACCATTAGGTTAGCCCCATCCCACCACATTCCTGTTTCTACCATTAGATTAGCCCCATCACACCACATTCCTGTTTCTACCATTAGGTTAGCCCCATCCCACCACATCCCTGTTTCTACCATTAGGTTAGCCCCATCCCACCACATTCCTGTTTCTACCATTATGTTAGCCCCATCCCACCACATTCCTGTTTCTACCATTAGGTTAGCCCCATCCCATCCCTGTTTCTACCATTAGGTTAGCCCCATCCCATCCCTGTTTCTACCATTAGGTTAGCCCTATCCCACCACATTCCTGTTTCTACCATTAGGTGAGCCCCATCCCACCACATTCCTATTTCTACCATTAGATTAGCCCCATCCTGCCCCATCCCTGTTTCTACCATTAGATTAGCCCCATCCCATCCCTGTTTCTACCATTAGGTTAGCCCCATCCCATCCCTGTTTCTACCATTAGGTTAGCCCCATCCCGCCCCATCCCTGTTTCTACCATTAGGTTAGCCCCATCCCGCCCCATCCCTGTTTCTACCATTAGGTTAGCCACATCCCGCCCCATTCCTGTTTCTACCATTACGTTAGCCCCATCCCACCACATTCCTGTTTCTACCATTAGGTTAACCCCATCCCGCCCCATTCCTGTTTCTACCATTAGGTTAGCCCCATCCCACCACATTCCTGTTTCTACCATTAGGTTAGCCCCATCCCATCCCTGTTTCTACCCTTAGGTTAGCCCCATCCCATCCCTGTTTCTACCATTAGGTTAGCCCCATCCCATCCCTGTTTCCACCAATATGTTAGCCCCATCCCATCACTGTTTCTACCATTAGGTTAGCCCCATCCCACCACATTCCTGTTTCTACCATTAGGTTAGCCCCATCCCATCCCTGTTTCTACCATTAGGTGAGCCCCATCTCATCCCTGTTTCTACCATTAGGTTAGCCCCATCCCATTCCTGTTTCTACCATTAGGTTAGCCCCATCCCATCCCTGTTTCTACCCTTAGGTTAGCCCCATCCCATCCCTGTTTCTACCCTTAGGTTAGCCCCATCCCGCCCCATCCCTGTTTCTACCATTAGGTTAGCCCCATCCCGCCCCATCCCTGTTTCTACCATTAGGTTAGCCACATCCCGCCCCATTCCTGTTTCTACCATTAGGTTAGCCCCATCCCACCACATTCCTGTTTCTACCATTAGGTTAGCCCCATCCCGCCCCATTCCTGTTTCTACCATTAGGTTAGCCCCATCCCACCACATTCCTGTTTCTACCATTAGGTTAGCCCTATCCCGCCCCATCCCTGTTTCTACCATTAGGTTAGCCTCATCCCACCACATTCCTGTTTCTACCATTAGGTTAGCCTCATCCCACCACATTCCTGTTTCTACCATTAGGTTAGCCCCATCCCACCACATCCCTGTTTCTACCATTAGGTTAGCCCCATCCCACCACATCCCTGTTTCTACCATTAGGTTAGCCCCATCCCACCACATTCCTGTTTCTACCATTAGGTTAGCCCCATCCCACCACATTCCTGTTTCTACCATTAGGTTAGCCCCATCCCACCACATTCCTGTTTCTACCATTAGATTAGCCCCATCACACCACATTCCTGTTTCTACCATTAGGTTAGCCCCATCCCACCACATCCCTGTTTCTACCATTAGGTTAGCCCCATCCCACCACATTCCTGTTTCTACCATTATGTTAGCCCCATCCCACCACATTCCTGTTTCTACCATTAGGTTAGCCCCATCCCATCCCTGTTTCTACCATTAGGTTAGCCCCACCCCATCCCTGTTTCTACCATTAGGTTAGCCCCATCCCACCACATTCCTGTTTCTACCATTAGGTGAGCCCCATCCCACCACATTCCTATTTCTACCATTAGATTAGCCCCATCCTGCCCCATCCCTGTTTCTACCATTAGATTAGCCCCATCCCATCCCTGTTTCTACCATTAGGTTAGCCCCATCCCATCCCTGTTTCTACCATTAGGTTAGCCCCATCCCGCCCCATCCCTGTTTCTACCATTAGGTTAGCCCCATCCCGCCCCATCCCTGTTTCTACCATTAGGTTAGCCACATCCCGCCCCATTCCTGTTTCTACCATTAGGTTAGCCCCATCCCACCACATTCCTGTTTCTACCATTAGGTTAACCCCATCCCGCCCCATTCCTGTTTCTACCATTAGGTTAGCCCCATCCCACCACATTCCTGTTTCTACCATTAGGTTAGCCCCATCCCATCCCTGTTTCTACCATTAGGTTAGCCCCATCCCATCCCTGTTTCCACCATTAGGTTAGCCCCATCCCATCCCTGTTTCTACCATTAGGTTAGCCCCATCCCATTCCTGTTTCTACCATTAGGTTAGCCCCATCCCATCCCTGTTTCTACCCTTAGGTTAGCCCCATCCCATCCCTGTTTCTACCCTTAGGTTAGCCCCATCCCATCCCTGTTTCTACCATTAGGTTAGCCCCATCCCACCACATTCCTGTTTCTACCATTAGGTTAGCCCCATCCCATCCCTGTTTCTACCCTTAGGTTAGCCCCATCCCATCCCTGTTTCTACCATTAGGTTAGCCCCATCCCTGTTTCTACCATTAGGTTAGCCCCATCCCACCACATTCCTGTTTCTACCATTAGGTTAGCCCCATCCCATCCCTGTTTCTACCATTAGGTTAGCCTCATCCCACCACATTCCTGTTTCTACCATTAGGTTAGCCCCATCCCATCCCTGTTTCTACCCTTAGGTTAGCCCCATCCCATCCCTGTTTCTACCATTAGGTTAGCCCCACCCCATTCCTGTTTCTACCATTAGGTTAGCCCCATCCCACCACATTCCTGTTTCTACCATTAGGTTAGCCCCATCCCATCCCTGTTTCTACCATTAGGTTATCCCCATCCCATCCCTGTTTCTACCATTAGGTTAGCCCCATCCCATCCCATCCCACCCCATCCCTGTTTCTAACATTAGGTTAGCCCCATCCCACCACATTCCTGTTTCTACCCTTAGGTTAGCCCCATCCCATCCCCGTTTCTACCCTTAGGTTAGCCCCATCCCATCCCTGTTTCTACCATTAGGTTAGCCCCATCCCATCCCTGTTTCTACCATTAGGTTAGCCCCATCCCACCACATTCCTGTTTCTACCATTAGGTTAGCCCCATCCCATCCCTGTTTCTACCATTAGGTTAGCCTCATCCCACCACATTCCTGTTTCTACCATTAGGTTAGCCCCATCCCATCCCTGTTTCTACCATTAGGTTAGCCCCATCCCATCCCTGTTTCTACCATTAGGTTAGCCCCATCCCACCACATTCCTGTTTCTACCATTAGGTTAGCCCCATCCCGCCCCATTCCTGTTTCTACCATTAGGTTTGCCCCATCCCACCACATTCCTGTTTCTACCATTAGGTTAGCCCCATCCCATCCCTGTTTCTACCATTAGGTTAGCCCCATCCCATCCCTGTTTCTACCATTAGGTTAGCCCCATCCCATCCCTGTTTCTACCATTAGGTTAGCCCCATCCCACCACATTCCTGTTTCTACCATTAGGTTAGCCCCATCCCATCCCTGTTTCTACCATTAGGTTAGCCCCATCCCATCCCTGTTTCTACCATTAGGTTAGCCCCATCCCATTCCTGTTTCTACCATTAGGTTAGCCCCATCCCATCCCTGTTTCTACCCTTAGGTTAGCCCCATCCCATCCCTGTTTCTACCATTAGGTTAGCCTCATCCCACCACATTCCTGTTTCTACCATTAGGTTAGCCCCATCCCATCCCTGTTTCTACCATTAGGTTAGCCCCATCCCATCCCTGTTTCTACCCTTAGGTTAGCCCCATCCCATCCCTGTTTCTACCATTAGGTTAGCCCCATCCCACCACATTCCTGTTTCTACCATTAGGTTAGCCCCATCCCATCCCTGTTTCTACCCTTAGGTTAGCCCCATCCCATCCCTGTTTCTACCATTAGGTTAGCCCCATCCCACCACATTCCTGTTTCTACCATTAGGTTAGCCCCATCCCATCCCTGTTTCTACCCTTAGGTTAGCCCCATCCCATCCCTGTTTCTACCATTAGGTTAGCCCCATCCCATCCCTGTTTCTACCATTAGGTTAGCCCCATCCCGCCCCATCCCTGTTTCTACCATTAGGTTAGCCCCATCCCATCCCTGTTTCTACCCTTAGGTTAGCCCCATCCCATCCCTGTTTCTACCATTAGGTTAGCCCCATCCTGCCCCATTCCTGTTTCTACCATTAGGTTAGCCCCACCCCGCCCTATTCCTGTTTCTACCATTAGGTTAGCCCCATCCCACCACATTCCTGTTTCTACCATTAGGTTAGCCCCATCCCATCCCTGTTTCTACCCTTAGGTTAGCCCCATCCCATCCCTGTTTCTACCATTAGGTTAGCCCCATCCCATCCCTGTTTCTACCATTAGGTTAGCCCAATCCCACCACATTCCTGTTTCTACCATTAGGTTAGCCCCATCCCATCCCTGTTTCTACCATTAGGTTAGCCCCATCCCATCCCTGTTTCTACCATTAGGTTAGCCCCATCCCATCCCTGTTTCTACCATTAGGTTAGCCCCATCCCATTCCTGTTTCTACCATTAGGTTAGTCCCATCCCATCCCTGTTTCTACCCTTAGGTTAGCCCCATCCCATCCCTGTTTCTACCATTAGGTTAGCCCCATCCCACCACATTCCTGTTTCTACCATTAGGTTAGCCCCATCCCACCACATTCCTGTTTCTACCATTAGGTTAGCCCCATCCCATCCCTGTTTCTACCCTTAGGTTAGCCCCATCCCATCCCTGTTTCTACCATTAGGTTAGCCCCATACCATCCCTGTTTCTACCAATAGGTAAGCCCCATCCCACCCCATCCCTGTTTCTACAATTAGGTTAGCCCCATCCCATCCCTGTTTCTACCATTAGGTTAGCCCCATCCCACCCCATCTCTGTTTCTAACATTAGGTTAGCCCCATCCCATCCCATCCTTGTTTCTACCATTAGGTTAGGCCCATCCCATCCCATCCCTGTTTCAACCATTGGGTTAGCCCCATCCCATCCCATCCCACCCCATCCCTGTTTCTACCATTAGGTTAGCCCCATCCCACCCCATCCCTGTTTCTAACATTTGGTTAGCCCCATCCCATCCCATCCTTGTTTCTACCATTAGGTTAGCCCCACCCCATCCCATACCTGTTTCAACCATTAGGTTAGCCCCATCCCATCCCTGTTTCTACCATTAGGTTAGCCCCATCCCACCACATTCCTGTTTCTACCATTGGGTTAGCCCCACCCCATCCCATCCCTGTTTCAACCATTAGGTTAGCCCTATCTCATCCCTGTTTCAACCATTAGGTTAGCCCCATCCCATCCCTGTTTTTACCATTAGGTTAGCCCCATCTCATCCCTGTTTCAACCATTAGGTTAGCCCCATCCCATCCCTGTTTTTACCATTAGGTTAGCCCCATCTCATCCCTGTTTCAACCATTAGGTTAGCCCCATCCCATCCCTGTTTCTACCATTAGGTTAGCCCCATCTCATCCCTGTTTCAACCATTAGGTTAGCCCCATCCCATCCCTGTTTCTACCATTAGGTTAGCCCCATCCCATCCCTGTTTCTACCATTAGGTTAACCCCATCTCATCCCTGTTTCTACCATTAGGTTAGCCCCATCTCATCCCTGTTTCTACCATTAGGTTAGCCCTATCCCGCCCCATCCCCGCCCCATCCCTGTTTCTACCATTAGGTTAGCCCCATCCCACCCCATCCCTGTTTCTAACATTTGGTTAGCCCCATCCCATCCCATCCTTGTTTCTACCATTAGGTTAGCCCCACCCCATCCCATCCCTGTTTCAACCATTAGGTTAGCCCCACCCCATCCCATCCCTGTTTCAACCATTAGGTTAGCCATATCCCGCCCCATCCCTGTTTCTACCATTAGGTTAGCCCCACCCCATCCCATCCCTGTTTCAACCATTAGGTTAGCCCCATCCCATCCCTGTTTCTACCATTAGGTTAGCCCCATCCCACCACATTCCTGTTTCTACCATTGGGTTAGCCCCACCCCATCCCTGTTTCAACCATTAGGTTAGCCCTATCTCATCCCTGTTTCAACCATTAGGTTAGCCCCATCCCATTCCTGTTTCTACCATTAGGTTAGCCCTATCTCATCCCTGTTTCGACCATAAGGTTAGCCCCATCCCATCCCTGTTTTTACCATTAGGTTAGCCCCATCTCATCCCTGTTTCAACCATTAGGTTAGCCCCATCCCATCCCTGTTTTTACCATTAGGTTAGCCCCATCTCATCCCTGTTTCAACCATTAGGTTAGCCCCATCCCATCCCTGTTTCTACCATTAGGTTAGCCCCATCTCATCCCTGTTTCAACCATTAGGTTAGCCCCATCCCATCCCTGTTTCTACCATTAGGTTAGCCCCATCCCATCCCCGTTTCTACCATTAGGTTAGCCCCATCTCATCCCTGTTTCTACCATTAGGTTAGCCCTATCCCGCCCCATCCCTGTTTTTACCATTAGGTTAGCCCCATCCTAGCCCTGTTTCTACCATTAGGTTAGCCCCATCCTATCCCTGTTTCTACCATTAGCTTAGCCCCATCCTATCCCTGTTTCTACCATTAGGTTAGTCCCATCCCACCCCATCCCTGTTTCTACCATTAGGTTAGCCCCATCCAATCCCTGTTTCTACCATTAGGTTAGCCCCATCCCACCCCATCCCTCGTATGGCATGGGGCAGTCCCTAAGGTGTGTGTGTGTGTGTGTGTGTGTGTGTGTGTGTGTGTGTGTGTGTGTGTGTGTGTGTGTGTGTGTGTGTGTGTGTGTGTGTGTGTGTGTGTGTGTGTGTGTGTGTGTGTGTGTGTGTGTGTCTGATGAAACAAAATGAAATCCCCCTTTAACACCGTCGTGCTGCTCCCTCTATGACATATGAAACACCTACCTACCCAAGGCCCAGAGACCCGGCTGTCATTCGCTCTGTCATCTCCCAGACACAAATACGTTGGCTGGGAGAAAATTGCTGAGCAGAGAGCAATATTGTTGGGGAAACATCGCTAAAAGGGAGCATACGGTGGAAAGGGAGAATTACTTGTTGTTTTTTTTTCAGTCTTGCAAATGTTCCATTTCTGCTATGTGTCTGAGTGGAAATTGAGATTGAACTTATTGCTGAGTCGAAAGGAGTCTAAACTCCTCTACCTTGATGGAAGCCGAGAGTCCATTCCGAGTGGAGTGGAAATGACATAAATCAGCCATGCAAACAGAGCCAGGCTGACAGCTAACACTCTGGCCATTGAGGACAGGTAACTCCATGCATCTCGATCAGACTAGCACAGAGACAGGCTGGGTTGCCACTGTCTGGCAAGATAGTCCTCTCCAGTGTCACACAGCACAGTAGAACAGCAACACATGCGTTTAGATAGAACTATAACACATGCAAGACTCCATCTCCTCTGTCTGGATCCATAGTACACAGTGGTTCTTATCCAATTCATCTTATCAACTTCAGGTCCAACAGAGACAGCAAGAGAACGAATGGAGACAATGTCTACACCAGTCTCTGGCCGTCTGCGTGATTGAACGTTTTGACCTAAAGTGTATGGTCAAACTTCAGCATGTGGACTTCATGCCTCCCCCCATTTAATTTGTCTTACACACACAAACAGGCTGACTTCATACAAACACATTTGGAGCACCTCTGGGGCACTGGCAGAGACTGAGATCGAACAAAACCAAGAGGGGGAGGGGCCTAGGGAATGGAACCCATCAATACAGGTGAAAGTGATGGCATTCTGTTGACCCAATCATTGAGGAGTTCTCAGGGGGTAACTCTGTTCTTCACTACATGTCACCGTGGAGCGTCTAAAATCTATCAGCCTGGTGATTACATGTCAGTGTCCTTCGGTGCTCTTTGGATCCATTTCTTTATTATCTGTTAAGACGCTCAGAATCCGATGACATCTGCTCTCCACTTCATAATTGCCTCCAGGACTCTCCAGGCTGAGATGATGGCCAAATGAGTATCTGGCTGACTGCGTTAATCGCCAGCTACAGTGAGGTCCAAAAGTATTGGGGCAGTGACACAATTATGATGTTGTGGCTCTGTACTCCAGCACTTTGGATTTGAAATGATACAATGACTATGATGTTAAAGTGCAGACTGACAGCTTTCATTTGAGGGTATTTTCATCCATATCGGATACACCATTTAGAAATTACAACACTTTTTGTACATAGTTCCCCCATTTTAGGGGACCAGAAGTTTTGGGACAAATTCACGTATATGTAAATAGTTAAGTGTTTGGTCCCATATTTACTAAATTGAATGACTACATAATGACTAAATAATGTATTGTGTCATTTTAAAGTCACGTTTATTGTAAATAAGAATAAAATATGTTTGTAAACACTTCTACATTAATATGGACGGGAACCATGATTACGGATAATCCTGAATGAAACCTCCCCTGTTATTGTGATGGTGAGAGGTTGTCTTGGGGTATGCTATTTGTGGGTCTTTAACTTTCTCCCTCATCATTACCTTGGAGCACACTGTATGTGATTTGAGGGTCTGTTGGCTTGCAACCAGGCTGGATGTGTCACAGGCACCACTCCAATCCTGAAAAACCGCACACAATCTGACAGGTTGGAAAACATGTCACAGACGAGGCCACTCAGTTCCATGTTGTTGGGTGTTTCACTGGCTGGAAAACAAATAGGTTCACAATACAATCTTTTCTTATTGGGAGTCCTCTCCAACGCAGTTTAAACGCCAACATTTTTTTATGGCCTTCAAAATGAAGTAATGAAAGAAATTCTATTATGCCGATTTAATTTCAAAAGATTCTCAGTTGCATAAAAAAATCATGAGCTCTAGGCTCAGTATTAATATTTATGCTTCTGTGCCACTGCTTATAAAAGTAAAGAGGGCCTTTTCTAACCCACCCAAGACAACCCTTATCAGCATGATGTTTCCCTATAATGAAAGCCTTCGCAATGCACTTTCTGAGGAACAATTCATTGTTCTATATTTATGCAAGAGTCTTTCAGGTCGACGTGTACTCTTTCTTGAATATACTACAACTACTACCACAACTACTACTGCTGCTGCCTCATTGTATCATATGAATAGGATGCACAGTTCAAAGTGAATTTTCTCCCTGTGTCAAGGGATTTTACTACAAAATGTATTACAGTTTGAACTAAATATTTCTAACTGAATGTACCTCTGATACTGATCCAACTGAAGCCTTCTCTCTTGTACCCTCTCGGACAGCAGACACCATGAATCCTGGTCTAGTGCTCCCAGTGAACTGATTCCTGATGCTTCTGTGGACTTGTGTGGGATCTGACAGCTCCTGATGTGCTGCCCTTCTCCCCTGTCTCGAGAACCCAGAGCCTCGAAAGCCCTGGCTGTTTTAGGTTGCAATTGGATGGAAGGAAAGTTAATTTAGCCCTGACAATTAATCTGCAGGAGCCAAACACCTTGTCTGGCTGTTGAAGCGTGACAGCGCTTGCGAAGCAGCAGCAACAGCCAGCCTGGACGGGTGCGATCTGTCTCTCAGCTCGACACTCTCACCCAGTCGCCATGCGCTTATCCACCTACAAACACTTCACCTCAGAAACTCATGCATTTTTAATGGCTTTATTACAATGTGCAAGGATGCCACGTGTTTGTTCTTATTAATGAGTTTTCAATCATATGCGGCAGAACTATATTTCCAAATGTTTTATTTGAGGGTCAATTTTGTACACAAAAATGAATTTTGCAGTCAAACAAAGCTAAACAATCGCTTCCTGCAAGAAAAGAGGTTGTATTAATTAAATCCTCCAGTTCTTCTTTGTTTTTTGGCATTCGAATACAAGTTCTACTTCAGTCTTCTGGGATCGGGAGGATGGTGTACAGTACCTACACTAAAATAATGACTAGAGCTGCAAGTCCTCTCTGGGTGTGAGAGGGAGAGAGGGAGAGGGGAGAGAGGCAGAGGGAGAGAGAGTGTGAGAGATAGACAAATAGAGAGAGGAGCAGAAAGTGAGAGACAAAGGGGGGGGCAGGTCTTGCAGTATTGTGTCACTGCTTATAATTGAATTCTATACCCCGAGGTGACGAAAACCTCTGTTAGATATGTGATTTATATGTGTTCTATCTTCCAGACTTTTATTGATCAACCTTGAAGATTTCTCAAAAAATGTCTCAAAATAATCTGGTGAAATATTGAACTCGTGTTTTGTTTGTGTGCTCTGATTAGGAATCCTCGGTTTAGAACAAAACTTCAGACATGTTTGTGCATTTTTCTCTACTATCACAATATCACATCTCGCTCTTTCTCTCCTTTCAAAGTACACTGTAAACATGACAAATCTAGTGAAAAATAATAATTTTCCTATTCACATGTATCTGCCTAATATGCAGTGTTGTGTTCTCGGGCTCAAGCTAGATTTAAATACATACATCTAATTACTGTGGAAGTCTGAACTGGAGCCATGTGGTAGATATGCTTCTCTCTGTCATTCTAATAAGAAGATAATGGTTACACCTCCTACAGTGTACATTGTAACTAATGTACAGTATGCACCCTATACATCCCTATGTCATCTAGCAATGCCCTTGATTGGCCCATGTGACTACACCAGTCCCTTCATAGCAACAGAGGAAGTGAGCCATTCATAAAGAATAGGGTTAAAAGTGCTCCCAGTTGTCTGCTGCACGTCACACGGACACAGACAGACAGTAGCATTAAACCGTGGAGGAGGGAAACCTCTGTGTTTCTCTGAGCGAACTGTCAGTGATCTTGGCAGCAGACTGAACACTGATATTAGTGCAAGTGGGAGTGAACACTGAACAGAGAGTTAAAGTGAATCAAGCCTGACTTGGGCTGCTACAGATGATGGAACCTTGGGCCCTCGGGAGCATTCCACAAGCTCTGTGTTTGGTTTGGTCAGTTTGCTCTTTCTTTGTCATTTTTGTCTGTTGCCACTGGGTTTGGCTGTTTGCTCTCAGGTCTAGCCTTTTATCTTGCCTATGTAAAGTGCTGGAGAGCGAGACAGAGATGGGGCTGTGACCAGGAAATGAACCCCTCTATTCAGTATCACCTGAGGACATTGAGGAACTGTCTCTCTCCGAAACAGTCATGTTGATAGCTGTTACGTGGCAGAAGATGTAGATTAGACATATGACTTACCCTCCTCACCCCACCCTTACCCTCCTCACCCCACCCTTACCCTCCTCACCCCATCCTTTCCCCTCCATTCCTGCCACAGAGGCAGACAGAACCGTGTCCCGTAATGGTGTGATACATACCACTTCATCTGGTTGCCTCGCTGTGCTTTATAAAGAGTATCTTTCCATGAAGTTTATATTGAGAGCAATACCCCCATAATAAAACACTTACTCCAGCTGATCACTGGACATCAGTGATAGGAGAGAGGGGCCTGCAGTGGAAATCGATTGTAAAATAAATTACCACAGGCAGCATAGACCTCGCCGGAGGCCTGAGGAGAAAGAGGTCGAATCTCCATTCCTTCTAAACTCCTTTGTGGGACAAATGTTTAAAAAAGAACGATTGAGAAAGTACTACTAAAAAAGTTATAAGAAACCAAACCTAGCTAACATCAATAATCAGATGAGGACGGCGTCAAGCGCTGGCGTTGTTTATGGCTCTCGTTCACTACTAGGGTGTGCTGCATCTTCAGCAGACACTGAATTGTTTTTGATTGGCATGGGGCAGCAGGCCCTCATTTCTTCTCTCGCAGCCTCCTCTCCAAATCAATGGAGTGTATAAACAGATCTGTTTAGTGGGATGGTGCTTCGCCGTTCACAGGTGCTCACTGTCAATCCAGCCAGTACAAAAGTCAATACAAATCCATAGCATTAACACACAGCAAGTGCCTCGGTAATCTGTAATCAGTCTTCCTCAACCAGCAGTTTGGGTTAGAGTCAAGACTGGACTAGAGCAGATTCATGGTAATGGATACTGTAACATCAAACCATTACAGTGGAAATGAAATGAACATTATTGGTGGATTGTGTTTGCGTACAGATGTCGGATCTTAATTTGACCTACACTACCATTCAAAAGTTTGGGGTCACTTAGAAATGTCCTTGTTTTTGAAAGAAAAGCTAATTTTTTTGTCTATTAAAATAACATCAAATTGATCGGAAATACAGTGTAGACATTGTTACTGTTGTAAATGACTATTGTCGCTGGAAACGGCTGATTTCATATGGAATATCTACATAGGTGTACAGAGGCCCATTATCAGCAACCATCTTGTGCTTCATTAAATATTACCCAGAAAACACCAGTCTCAAAGTCAACAGTGAAGAGGCGACTTCGGGACGCTGGCCTTCTAGGCAGAGTTTCAAAGAAAAAGCTATATCTCAGACTGGCCAATAAACAGAAAAGATTAAGATGGGCAAAAGAACACAGACACTGGACAGAGGAACTCTGCCTAGAAGGCCAGAATCCCGGAGTCGCCTCTTCACTGTTGATGTTGAGACTGGTGTTTTGCGGGCACTATTTAATGAGCAGCCAGTTGAGGACTTGTGAGGCGTCTGTTTCTCAGACTAGACACTCTAATGTACTTCTCCTCTTGCTCAGTTGTGCACCGGGGCCTCCCACTCCTCTTTCTATTCTAGATAGAGCCAGTTCTATGAAGGAAGTACTACACAGCGTTGTACGAGATCTTCAGTTTCTTGGCAATTTCAATCATGGAATAGAAAGTACATTGTGTCTGCACATTTTTTAGTTAAAAAAAAAAACAAAAAAAAAAAAAAATTCATGGTATGCAATTGTTTAGTAGCTACTATCTTGTCTCATCGCTACAACTCCCGTACGGGCTCGGGAGAGACGAAGGTTACGCGTCCTCCGATACACAGCCCAACCTTGCCGCACTGCTTCTTAACACAGCGCGCATCCAATCCGGAAGCCAGCCGCACCAATGTGTCGGAGGAAACACCGTGCACCTGGCAACCTTGGCTGGCGCGCACTGTGCCCGGCCCGCCACAGGAGTCGCTGGTGCGCGATGAGACAAGGATATACCTACCGGCCAAGCCTCCCTAACCCAGACAACGCTGGGCCAATTGTGCATCACCCCACGGGCCTCCTGGTCGCTGCCGGTTACGACAGAGCCTGGGCGCGAACCCAGAGTCTCTGGTGGCACAGCTGGCGCTGCAGTACAGCGCCCTTAACCACTGCGCCACCCGGGAGGCCCGTTTCTGGACATTTTGAGCCTGTAATCGTACCCACAAATTCAAATGCTCCAGATACTCAACTAGTCTAAAGGCCAGTTTTATTGCTTCTTTAATCAGAACAACCGTTTTCAGCTGTGCTAACATAATTGCAAAAGGGTTTTCTAATGATCAATTAGCCTTTTAAAATGATAAACTTGGATTAGCTAACACAACCTTCCATTGGAACACAGGAGTGATGGTTGCTGATAATGGGCCGCTGTACACCTATGTAGATATTCCATTCAAAATCAGCCGTTTCCAGCGACAATAGTCATTTACAACATGAACAATGTCTATACTGTATTTCTGATTAATTTGATGTTATTTTAATGGACAAAAAATTAGCTTTTCTTTCCAAAACAAGGACATTTCTAAGTGACCCTAAACTTTTGGACAGTGTTTCCTTCCGAAACAGGATTGTAAAGTTTAGTCAATATTGTTGCTCGATCGGTGGTTAGGAAAAGTACAATACTGTTAATATAACCGTGTGTTAGTGTGAGTTTTCAGTGAGTTAATGGAAATCACAGAAGCTTATCTGCGTATCCGGCGGAGGAGGAAAATTCTCAGCAACAAAAGAATGATCAAATTAAGATCCTATATCTATAGTTGTGTTATCTATCGGTACATGTACTGTATGGGTGTGGATTTTAGCTATAGCATCTGGTGAGTCATGTCATCACTGAGAACACTTCTGGTAGGACGAAGAAAAACTAAGGTTATGAAACAACCTGGGACGTCAGAGCGAGTGACATAATCTCTAATCTAATGGCACTGCTTCCCAGCTAATCCCACATAATCCACTGTAATTACGGACAATAAAAAGGGAACTCTTTAAACACGGATTTTAACTTTGATCACAATATTCAGAGCTCATTTCGATTATTAATGAAAATCTATTCACAACTCAAATTTGACTGCTTTGAAGTGCGCTGGGTGTGCATTCATTTCCATGGCAATAAGGAGCATGACATTCCAACTGATGAAGAGACATAACCTGTAAAGATCACACATTATTGTACAAGAGAACAAAAACAAAGGGCGATTTAACTTTAATCCCCAGTTTGATGAGAATGAAGTACCACAGAGTTGCTTTATTTCATTTCATTTGAAACTTCTCTCAGGGCTGAAATATACTGTAACTACTGTTATTAATATATCTAGTTTTATTACTAGAGTTAATATCCGTGCAGGATACTGGAACTTGACGTGTTCCCATCAAATTTCAGTGGGGTCACCCCTGGTCAAAGAGGGCGGCCATTTTGATTTCACTGCGCCTTTCCTCATCTGGTTTTCAATCTGCAGGTGTTGTTAGAATGATACACTGTTTGTGTTCAATAACAGCTTTAATAAGTGATTTTTGCATACAGGGGGTCAGACAGGGCAGCGTTCCAGACACATTGACATGTTTATTAGTCTGTTAGCATACAGATGAGTTTGTCTGGTGCTGGCAGTTCTGTGCTCTTCTCTAATGAGGTTGAGAGGAGGTCTGCTCTGGGCAGGGGAGTTCAACACCGTGTTGACCTTTACAACCCACACAAAAATCCATCATAAGGGTCTGTGTCTGACTGCAAACAACCATCGCACCATCCAGCCAGCGGGCGCCATGCATCAATCACCCTGTAAGTGACGAGACCATCAGAGAGGGAGGTCACTATGTGTGTCAGAGACTAGCCTGGTGCCACATCTGTTTGTGCTGTGTAGCCTACTATGGTGGTTGTTATGCCTGCTATGCCTGCAACGCCTGGCATATCAACAACCATAGGAGTTGGCTATAGAGCACAAACAGATCTGGGACCAGGGCTAGGCAGAGACAGAGAGAGCGTTTGCAGCAGTCCTCTCTCTACAGGCACTGATAACCCAAAGAGGTTTGCATCACTGTTGTCATGATGATCATGTCACCTCCCTCTCTGCTCCACTGTCTGAGCAGCAGTCAACTGCATCATTCAGAGCTGCCTCACAGCAATGAAACATCATCCTCCGATGTCCATAACTACAAATGGAATGCCACTTACCTGACACCTATAGGGCCTACTACTGTTTCTGTAAACCATTGCATATGTATATTTTACTCTACCTCAATGGCATTGCATTAGAAATATAACAGCCTCCAATTCCTCTTGGCTAATGGGCAGCTTTTTGTGTCACCTTGAATGGAGAAATTCATTTAGCATCTTTATGGGCCGCGTTGAAGGCTCGTAAAATACACGATTCCGGCGATCGCTAGAATCAATAGTGCCATTACCCATAGTTTCGTGTTTCAAATATGGTTATGGATAAAAACGCTGCCAAACACTCAATAAAGCATGACCTTCACTGAGCACCATGGACGAGAGAGAGAACACCAACAAAACAATTATCTCGCTTCGTTTCTCCCGTCTCTCCGTATCGGCTCATACATCATTGTTTATCAAAATGTAAACCCTAGTATTAATTTGAGCCGCTGCAGGGCCGGCTCCCTCTTCCGCCCCTTGTTCCCCAGATCAATGGTTGATTGCACTGCTACTATTTTAAACAACCCGCCTCTAATATCTCTTCTCCTCTCAAGGCCAGTCCACTCCTCCAGTCCACTCCTCCAGTCCACTCCTCCAGTCCACACCTCCAGTCCCAGCCCCAGTCGACTCCTCCAGTCCACTCCTCCTGTCCCAGTCCCAGTCCCAGCCCCAGTCCCAGTCCCAGTCCCAGCCCCAGTCCCAGTCTCAGCCCCAGTCTCAGCCCCAGTCTCAGCCCCAGCCCCAGTCCCAGCCCCAGTCCCAGCCCCAGCCTCAGCCCCAGCCCCAGTCTCAGCCCCAGCCCCAGTCCCAGTCCCAGCCCCAGTCTCAGCCCCAGTCCCAGTCCCAGCCCCAGTCCCAGCCCCAGTCTCAGCCCCAGTCCCAGCCCCAGTCCCAGTCTCAGCCCCAGTCCCAGTCCCAGTCCCAGTCCCAGTCCCAGTCCCAGCCCCAGTCTCAGTCTCAGCCCCAGTCTCAGCCCCAGTCCCAGTCCCAGCCCCAGCCCCAGCCCCAGCCCCAGCCCCAGCCCCAGCCCCAGCCCCAGTCTCAGCCCCAGTCCCAGCCCCAGTTCCAGCCCCAGTCCCAGCCCTAGTCCCAGTCTCAGCCCCAGTCTCAGCCCCAGTCCAATTCGCAGCCCCAGTCTCAGCCCCAGTCCAATTCGCAGCCCCAGTCTCAGCCCCAGTCTCAGTCCCAGCCCCAGTCTCAGCCCCAGTCCCAGTCTCAGTCCCAGTCTCAGCCCCAGTCCCAGTCCCAGTCCCAGCCCCAGTCTCAGCCACAGTCTCAACCCCAGTCCCAGCCCCAGTCCCAGTCCCAGCCCCAGCCCCAACCCCAGCCCCAGTCCCAGCCCCAGCCCCAGTCTCAGTCCCAGTCCCAGTCCCAGCCCCAGTCTCAGCCCCAGTCTCAGCCCCAGCTCCAGTCCCAGTCCCAGTCTCAGCCCCAGTCTCAGCCCCAGTCCCAGTCCTAGTCCCACTCTCAGTCCCAGTCTCAGCCCCAGTCTCAGCCCCAGTCTCAGCCCCAGTCTCAGCCCCAGCCCCAGTCCTATAGTCCCAGTCTCAGCCCCAGTCTCAGCCCCAGTCTCAGCCCCAGTCCCAGCCCCAGTCTCAGCCCCAGCCCCAGTCCCAGCCCCAGTCTCAGACCCAGCCCCAGTCCCAGCCCCAGTCTCAGCCCCAGTCCCAGTCTCAGTCCCAGTCTCAGCCCCAGTCTCAGCCCGAGTCTCAGACCCAGCCCCAGTCCCAGCCCCAGTCTCAGCCCCAGTCCCAGTCCCAGTCCCAGCCCCAGTCTCAGCCACAGTCTCAACCCCAGTCCCAGCCCCAGTCCCAGTCCCAGCCCCAGCCCCAGCCCCCCAGTTCCAGCCCCAGCCCCCCACTCTCAGTCCCAGTCCCAGTCCCAGTCCCAGTCCCAGCCCCAGTCTCAGCCCCAGTCTCAGCCCCAGCCCCAGCCCCAGTCCCAGCCCCAGTCCCAGCCTCAGCCTCAGCCTCAGCCTCCCAGCCCCAGCCCCAGCCCCAGCCCCAGCCCCAGCCCCAGTCCCAGTCCCAGTCTCAGCCCCAGTCCCAGTCCCAGTCTCAGACCCAGTCCTAGTCCCAGTCTCAGCCCCAGTCTCAGCCCCAGTCTCAGCCCCAGTCCCAGTCCCAGTCCCCAGTCCTCAGCCCCAGCCTCCCTCAGCCTCAGCCCCCCCAGTCCCAGCCTCAGCCTCAGCCTCAGCCCTAGCCCCAGCCCCAGCCCCAGACCCAGCCCCAGTCCTAGTCCCAGTCTCAGCCCCAGTCCCAGCCCCAGCCCCAGTCCTAGTCCCAGTCCCAGCCCCAGTCCCAGTCCCAGCCCCAGTCCCAGTCCCGGCCCCAGTCCCAGCCCCAGTCGATACAGATGGCAGTCAGATTATGGCCGTCGTTTATCACGTTGCAGAGGGTAAAATAGGAGACTATCTTTAATAACCAGCTATTAGAATGATGAAAGGGGACTTTGTTGTTTTATGAACAGTGCAGTCACACTAATGCACGCCTGATGTGTAGGTACTTCGGCATCTTCCATCTGTGACAGTCACGGACTGGAGCCGTCACATGCTGGATGGTCGATGGTCTGCTATGAGCAAGAGAATGAAGGACTATAAACCAGGATTTAAGACTATAGCCCCAATTCTATTTCCTTGTCATTTTCCGCAAATACAATTATTACGAAGCCTTCTATTTTCTTCAAAAACTCACATTATTTCACTCTGAAAGGCACTGGGTGATTAAAAATAGACCTTATTAGTTTCTCTCCACTCTCTGCCATCTTCTCTTTAATGGACTGGTTTCGCTCTATTTTAATGGACACATTAAAACACGTCGACGACTAAAAATCATTAGGTCTTAGAGTTGACATTTACTGTCAGCAATCAGTCAGGGACACATCCCCGGTCCCCCTCGGTAGAAATGTCAGACGAATAAGGTACAAAACTAGTGACCTCATCCACACGATTGTTAAATGACACAACGAAGCGAAACATTCCCCTGCCGTAGCCTGGCAACGGGACTATGTCTGTCCAGCGTCCACCAACAGAAGAGGAGTAAAGGGGACGGACTGGTTGCCGTGAGTGACGGCATCCCGTTTCATTCATCGGCTCCACTTTGGCTCCTTGCATGACAAAGAGGATGTAGGCTACTGTACACTGATGACTGAAGCTGAATGGACTTGAGCTATGAGTAACTGTCGGTTAAACCAGGGATCCACAGTGATGCACCTGTTATGTCACCTGCATGCCTAATCCTCGTTATCTATAGATTAAAACTCCCTGATGACTCACTCCAACCTTCTACTTCCTCATTGTTTACTGAATGGTACTTTCTCTGCCCTCAGCAGTTCAAAGTATCCTGGGATTTCCTACGCTAACACACTAGTATGACGGGCCAGTGCTTAAAGACTGGGCTGATGCACTTTGGGAGGCTAATTTACTGAATGTTACTTTCTCTGCCATCTCCCCTCAGTGGGAGGCCAGCGCACCAAACCGCTAAGAAATGACTAATAAAAATCACTAGAACCCCACAATGGCTACGAGCCTGAAGCATTTGACATGGGACAAAGGGTTGCTGGGACCAATGTGAGCTGTGTGAGTTGTAATGTGATGAGGGATGCAGGAGAGCGGCTGTGAGGCTGGGACCGACTGCTAAGATTAAAGGATTATTTGCATTCTCGGTCCCATGGAAACTGTCGAATTTGAGACGGTAACAATCGCTTCCTGCAAGCAAAGAGGTTTTATTAATTAAATCTCCCCCCATGATCAGGATGGGAAAACGGCACATGCAGAGGCCTCACGTCATCACTTACTCTCAATGTAATCACATATAACAGTGATGTCTCAGAGGAAGGTACATGTATTGTTACTGTACGGCACCATCTACTATCCACTGTCTCCAAGGATCCCATCATGTCATGAATCAACCCCACACAAGTCACGTTATTTCTAGCCAGCGGTATGAGAGAGCAGTGCCAGTGTTGTAGTACTCGTGTCCCTGAACTCCACCTCCGCTCTGAGACGGATGCAGGTGGCTGGTAGAGGTCAATGGAGGATTATATAGTGCCTTTTAACCATTCCCATCTTGTATATGCCCCACTAGCACACAGTTAATGAGGGCAGGATCCTTTCTCCCAGGACAGCGCTTAATATCCCCTATCATTGGGACAGAGGCCCTGTTGTACCATGATGGAGCATCACAACCATCCATCTTGGCTCTAAAAAGACTCCCAGTTTCCTCTCGCTACTACCTCCTTATCTGCCTGTGGCGTGAAGCTGGTCCTCTTCTCTTCCCTGTGCTGCCCAGAGCTTAGAGCCTATCCTAGCATACCACAGCGGATTAGGCCCCTCACCAGTGACAATGACCATTTCTGCACTGTAGGCCATGTGACCTACTTGGAGAGGGTCAATCTGTCACATTGGTTTGGCACCAACCTTTTTGTTCAGCCCTTATAAAATGGTCGCTACTCTAAACACCGTAGTCTGGAGATGTCTACGTGATGTAGTGCCTGCGTCTGTGATCTGAATCACATTGTATCATTTCTTATCTCTCCAGAGTGGGTGTTTCCATAATTGTCCCCAGTCACCGTTTCAGGACATAGAAGAAAAGAAAATCCATAACATGAAGCACAATTTCAGGAAAGTGATTGTGAAAACCTTCCTTACACCAGGAGCGCTTTGCTCGCTCGCACCATCACGAAGCCAGAGAAAAAAACTAATAACGATTTGAGTCATTGCAGAGCACAAATTCATCTCCCAGAAACAACCTTGTAATCACTCTCTCCCTCAGATAGAGTATAAAGGAAAGCTTGGGAATATAAAATGAAAAGAAGAATGAGATTGGGGAGGGGAGAGTGGGTGTTGTATTGACCCGTCAGGTGTGGGTTACTGAATTGATGTTGCTCCTTTAAACTCTATTTGCAGCGGTGGAGGTGGAGATATGCAGGGCTGCACACCCAATAACAGCTGGGCTCCCAGTGAATCCTGGAGATCTGGAATGTGAGGCCTGGCGAACTTCCAGAGCCCAAATGAGGATGGAGTCTAAGTCCCAGGTTTCTCACCATTCTCTCCAAATAAGATTGTGTGTGTGTGTGTGTGTGTGTGTGTGTGTGTGTGTGTGTGTGTGTGTGTGTGTGTGTGTGTGTGTGTGTGTGTGTGTGTGTGTGTGTGTGTGTGTGTGTGTGTGTGTGTGTGTGTGTGTGTGTGTGTGTGTGTGTGTGTGTGTGTGTGTGTGTGTGTGTGTGTGTGTGTGTGTGTGTGTGTGTGTGTGTGTGTGTGTGTGTGTGAGCGAGCGAGCATGTGAGCGAGCATGTGTGCGTGTTTATTCCAGTGATCAACACACATTTCGCCTCTGAGTAAGAATCCATAAATAAAATGGCTTCTGGGGAAACTTTCTGCCATTGGTTTCATGTCTGTCTGAGATTGTTGTCAAGAGTTCCTCCACCCATACAGAGAAGGGATAAAAAAAAAAATCAATATGACCGAAAAGGTAACTGGTACTTGGTAAGCAGCCAGCCTGGCCAGTCTGGTGATATTGTGCATTTAATCCAATTTATATAGAGGCCTCAACTCATGTGTGAAAAGCAGAAATGAAATTCTCCTCTGATTAAATGGATGTGCTTGAGGTTTATTTCCTTTGACGCTCGTGGTCCAATACTACTCAGAACGTGAAGGGAATGGAAATGATTGGTCGACACGTCACACAACTATTTTTTTCTGAATAGGAAATATTGATAAGGCATGACATACAGACCAAGCACCATGGCCTTCCATCTCGGGGCTGAAACAATTACGGTTGTGTTTCAACTTGAGGATATTCATCTGCTAATGTCTTCTACTATTTACCCAAGGACTACTCTACGGACCTGTTCCATTGGTAGTTATTCACTGTGATCATTTGAGGCGCTCTCTCTCTCTCTCTCTCTCTCTCTCTCTCTCTCTCTCTCTCTCTCTCTCTCTCTCTCTCTCTCTCTCTCTCTCTCTCTCTCTCTCTCTCTCTCTCTCTCTCGCAGGTTAGGAGACAGAAATGTCTGTCCCATGTACTATCAGCTCTATAATGCCCTGATAGTGGTGTGAGACTGGTGGAGGGGTCCTGATACTCTCCAGAAGGCATCCGTCACTGAGACGAGTCCCAGGGAGGATAGTAAGAGAGAACACTGCATGTCAAACTGCCCAAGCTCATTAGAACCTAGGGGGATTGACAGCCATTCTCAAACCCAATGAGGCTCCTAGTTGCCTGGCTGCCTGGGAGAACATTGAACGGTATGAGAGAAATAATGAATCACTAAGCCTGCGTCCGTCGCACTGCCTCCCTGCCAGTCTCCTTCTGAGAGAGAGAGAGAGAGAGATACTTAATACTTAGTTGAGGCTGTTGGAATTGCTTGCTAATAAGAGGACAGTAACCCTTGGTCTCTGACATATTTGAAACAAATTGGATTTACTTTAGGATCATTTTTCATCTAGATTTAAAAGTATGTAACATATAATTACAGCATATCTCATTGGGCGATCATGTTTGTATATTTATACCCTATTAAGTAATACTACCATGTCTTCACCAGCAGTAAGTAACAGTCTACAATGTAGTTTTGCAATGTGTTTCAGAGTAACAACTGTTTCTCTTTGCAAGAGAAACAGTTGCAATTATGTCTGGATAATTTCTGACATCTAGTGGTAAAGTAGTGGTCTCACAACACAACACATCACTAATTTAATGAGATGTATTATTATTGTTGTTGTTGTTTTATGTCACTCTAGTCTGCACAATATATTTCATAATAGATATTGCAAAGATGACAGCTGCATATTTACCGTATATACGGATACCAGTTGGTTTGACAAGACAATACTTATTATCTGACTGTTAGATTGTCAGATAATGTGGCACAGGAGATTGGTGGCACCTTAATTGGGGAGGAAGGGCTCGTGGTAATGACTGGAGCGGAATAGGTGGAATGGTATCAAACACAAACACATGGTCTGATGCCATTACATCTGCTCCATTCCAACCATTATTCAGAGCCGTCCTCCCCTCAGCAGCCTCCACTGGTTGGTAGTATTGTGCAAACACCCCTGAGTCAGAGCCTTAGTTTCTGTCTGGAGCAGGCAGAGTGAAATGTGACTGTAAGTTTTGGTTTTGTTGCCTAGCAACTCATGGGAATGACAAATAGAAACTGCTGGTCATTGTGGGTGGAGTCCATTTCAACACTATCAACCTGCACTTTGATCCAGCAATCCACCACAACTTACATCGCCTCGTCGATCAATTCTAACATCGAACCAAGAGGAGGAGGGCATTTAGGGACAGACACTGGGCCCCAGCACTCTGTTCTCTTACAGGACACGTGGGAGCTGTGCCAGTGTTGTAGTACTCAGTCCAGGTTAGGGGCTTGACTACAACGCTGGGCAGTGCTCAGTACAATGTCATACTGTGCTGTCAGCTTAAGAGGAAGAGGACACTTTGGGACAGACACAGGGAACCAGCACCCTCTCCTCTCCCCAGGACCCTTGGGGAAGTGCACCGCACACTCACTTTGTACTGTGGAAAAACACTCTCTTTTCACCACTTCGATCAGGAAGTGACTATTTTTCTGCAAGTCAGGAGAACTTACGCAGCAGGTTAGGATAATTAATGTAGCAGGTTAGGAGACAAAAATGCTGCCCTAACCTGCTACGAAA